>NW_011486239.1:9201-23239 GCF_000754665.1 Bison bison bison | reverse complement strand
ATTTCTCTTCTTGCTATTCTTTGGAACTCTGCATTCAGATGCTTATACCTTTCCATTTCTCCTTTGCTTTTCGCTTCTCTTCTTTTCACAGATATTTGTAAGGCCTCCTCAGACAGCCATTTTGCTTTTTTGCATTTCTTTTCCATGGGGATGATCTTGATCCCTGTCTCCTGTACAATGTCATGAACCTCCCTCCATAGTTCATCAGGCAGTCTATCAGATCTGGTCCCTTAAATCTATTTCTCACTTCCACTGTATAATGATAAAGGATTTGATTTAGGTTATACCTGTATGGTCTAGTGGTTTTCCCTGCTTTCTTCAGTTTAAGTCTGAATTTGGCAATAAGGAGTTCATGATCTGAACATAATAGTACTATACTATTATACATTAGTATAATACCATTAAATAGCTTCAAAGTCACAGCGTGTCCCCAAAGTGGTAGAGAAACCATTGAAAACTGTAATTTTCTTAATTCATGTTACTAAATAATTAAAAGTCAACTATAAAAATTAATTTCCTGGAATTAAAACACACACACAGTAAAGGACACTTTAAGGAGGAAATGTTTCACATTCATTCTTATCAGTTATTATGACAAATATTCTTTCTATAAGATATTATTAATATGCTTTCTCATTTGCAGTCAATTACCATCCATCTGGTAAAATCTCTGGGAGATTTTTTTTTTTTTCCCCTCAAAAGAAAATTTTGATTCACATACAAATAATTATTTGGTCTCTAACTTATAAAAAGACCAAAACAAAATGGGGACAGTGTTGGGAAGAAAGTTTTTCTCACTGTAAGAATATTTCAGTAATTTCCAGAGAGAGCATTTACTTGCTGACTGGTTATAACAAGGACAAAATAACAAAATATAGCAAAATATCATTCTAGGTGATAAAACCCTTGATGTTGAGTATTTTGCTTCATTCACCATTAATCATCAGCAGCCACAGAATGCTAATAAAGGTCATAAACAATGAGCTAAAAGACAAATACAATTTTTTCAAAGTTTAGCTATAAAAAATGTTATGTTTAGGCACATATTATGCATTAAATCATCACAATATTATAAAGTAATTATCCCCCAATTAAAATAAATAAATATATTAAAAAAAGAATTTATATTGTGTTATGGCTTATGCTGTGGTCAGAATTTTATTAGGTATGATAAATACAGATTTACTAGATAAATTCAGAGTGTGCAAAATTTGAAAATGTATTTATGTTATTTAACTTTAAGCAAGATTTTTTAAAATGCTCTTGCCCAAGATTTGAGATTTGTTAGCACAGCTAACCTTTCAAATTGTCAGTTATATAAGATTGCAATCTAGTAGCATTCTAGAAGCTCAGTTAAGGTACATTTAATAATTTTAAATTGTAATTCAAAGTTACATTGACCATAAAAATTATACAGCAGTTGGTAACCATAGAATATTTTGAGGTTTAAGTTTTGTTGGATTATGGTAAGTAACTTCCAATGTATTCCTGGAATCCCACTCCTGGGCATATATTCAGAGAAAGATCTAATTCAAAATGATACATGTACCCCAATGTTCATAGTACCACTATTTACAATAACCAATATATTGAAGCAGTCTAAATGTCCATTGACAGATAAATGAAAAAAGAAGATGTGGTACATATATATGATGGAATACTACTTCACCTTAAAACTAAGAATAAAATAATTCCATTGACAGCAACACTGATGGACCTACAGATTATTATACTAGTGTAGCAAGTCAGACAGAGAAAGACAAATACAAAATGTTATCTCTTACATGTGGAACCTAAAGTATGATACGAAGGAACCTATCTACAAAAGAGAAACAGATTCACAGATGTAGAGAACAGATTTATGATTGCTAAAGTGGAGGGGATAGAGAAGGGATGGATTGCGGGTTTGAAATCAGTAGATGGAAGCTATTATATATAGGACTGATAAACAAGAAGGTCTTACTGTATATAGCCCAGGGATCTATATCCAATATCTTGTGATAAACCATAGTGGAAAAGAATATTAAACAGAATATATATATACATACACACACACACACACACTGTATATATATAACAACATTTTTCTGTATAATAGAATGTAATACAACATTGCAAATCAACTATAATTAAATAAAATTTTAAAAATTTAAAAATAAAAATATGGTAACTGTCTGAAGCTCCTTTACTTTATAAGGAGGCTTATGTAGCAGAAGTGGTGTAAGAGAGTAAACAGAATACTGGAGTGGAAAATGGCAACCCACTCTAATATTGTTGCCTAGAAAAATCCCATGGACAGAAAAGCCTGGAGGGCTATAGTCCATGAGTTCACAAAGGGTCAGACACGACTGAAGTGACTAAACATGCAAGCAATCATGAATGTAGCAGAAAAGACAGTGATATACATTTTCAAGCAGACACCAAACATTTATTTACATTAAGAGAGAAAATATGTGTGTAGATATCCTAAATCCACTCTCACCTCAGGGACAAGTTAGGTTACTAAGGCTCTTACAAGTTATTCTAAATCTTACTGCTTTACAAGTAACATTTATTAAGTAAACAGTAAGTACGGCTTCCTGGGAGAAATATCAATAACCTCAGATATGCAGACGACACCACCCTTATGGTAGAAAGTGAAGAACTAAAGAGCCTCTTGATGAAAGTGAAAGAGGAGAGTGAAAAAGTTGGCTTAAAACTCAACATTCATAAAACTAAGATCATGGCATCTGGTCCCATCACTTCATGGCAAATAGATGGGAAAACAGAGGAAACAGTGGAAGACTTTATTTTGGGGGGTTCCAAAATCGCTGCAGATGGTGACTGCAGCCATGAAATTAAAAGACACTTTACTCCTTGGAAAAAAAGTTATGACCAAAGTTAGACAGCATATTACAAAGCAGAGACATTACTTTGCCAACAAAGGTCCGTCTAGTCAAGGCTATGATTTTTCCAGTTCAGTTCAGTTCAGTTCAGTTGCTCAGTCATGTCCAACTCTTTGTGACCCCATGAATTGCAGCACACCAGGCCTCCCTGTCCATCACCAACTCCCAGAGTTCACCCAAACTCATGTCCATCGAGTCGGTGATGCCATACAGCCATCTCATCCTCTGTGGTCCCCTTCTCCTCCTGTCCCTAATCCCTCCCAGCATCAGAGTCTTTTCCGAGTCAACTCTTCGCATGAGGTGTACAAAGTATTCGAGTTTCAGCTTTAGCATCAGTCCTTCCAAAGAACACCCAGGACTGATCTCCTTTATAATGAACTGTTTGGAACTCCTTGCAGTCCAAGGGACTCTCAAGAGTCTTCTCCAACACCACAGTTCAAAAGCATTAATTCTTCAGTGCTCAGCTTTCTTCACAGTCCAACTTTCACATCCATACATGACCACTGGAAAAACCATAGCCTTGAGTAGACGGACCTTTGTTGGCAAAGTAATGTCTCTGTTTTTTAATATACTATGTTGGTCATAACTTTCCTTGCAAGGAGTAAGCATCTTTTAATTTCATGGCACAATCACCATCTGCAGTGATTTTGAAACCCCCCAAAATAAAGTCTGACACTGTTTCCACTGTTTCCTCATCTATTTCCCATGAAGTGATGGGACCAGATACCATGATCTTAGTTTTCTGATGTTGAACTTTAAGCCAGCTTTTTCACTCTCCTCCTTCACTTTCATCAAGAGGCTTTTTAGTTTCTGCCATAAGGGTGGTGTCATCTGCATATCTGAGATAATTGATACTTCAGATATCAATATCAATAACCATTATATCAAAAAAATAATGGTTTTTCCAGTAGTCATGTATGAATGTGAGAGTTGGACTATAAAGAAAGCTGAGCACTGAAGAATTGATGCTTCTGAACTGTGGCGTTAGAGAAGACTCTTGAGAATCCCTTGGACTGGAAGGAGATCCAACCAGTCTATCCTAAAGGAGATCAGTCCTGAGTGTTCATTGGAAGGACTGATGTTGAGCTGAAACTCCAATACTTTGGCCACCTCATGCAAAGAGTTGACTCACTGGAAAAGACCCTCATGCTGAGAGGGATTTAGGGCAGGAGGAGAAGGGGATGACAGAGGATGATACGGTTGGTTGGCATCACCGTTTCAATGGACATGAGTTTGAGTGAACTCCAGAAGCTGGTGATGGACAGGGAGGCCTGGCGTGCTGCAGTCCACGGGGTCTCAGAATTGGACACAACTGAGTGACTGAACTGAACTGAATTGAGGGCTTCCCAAATGGCTCTAGTGGTAAAGAACCTCCCTGCTAAAGCAGGAAAAAAAAGAGATATCATTTTGATTCCTGACTGGGCAAATCCCCTGGAGGAGGGCGTGGCAACCCACTCCAGTATTCTTGCCTGGAGAATCCCATGGACAGAGGAGCCTGGTGAGCTCTGGTCCATGGGTCACAAGGAGTTAGACATGACTGAAGTGATTTAGCGGCACTTAGCAATTAAGTAGAACTTAATGTTTAAGGGTCAAATACCATTAGATCTGCAAGGGGCACTTACCATATTCATTCCCAGTGCTTTAGTCCAACCTGCCGGCTCTCACCTGAATCAAATAAAAATCTTTTTTCCAAGCTACTTGCACCCATTATAGGCACCATTTGCCTCCCTAAGATGTATTTTAAATTCTGTAGCCAGATAAAGCTTCTCAAAGTAAAATCCTCATTTCATTTCCTTGCTTAAAATGTTTTGCTAGAGTCTTATTGCTCTTCAAACAAAAGCAACATCTTAGTATGGCCTGGAAGCTCCTGTAAGACTTGGCTCCCTTCACCTCTCCCATGCCAGCTCCCTAATCCTCCCACTTCTCATCCCCATCAATGTTTCTTCCTCTCAAACTGTTTGCTGGAATACTCCCTCTGCTAGAATACATGAGCCTCTTTCATTGACTGGTTAACTCATACTCTACCTTCAATTTTAGCTCCTGGCATAGTCTTGTGTATCTTTTATATAAACATTTATGTGCATATCACACAGAGACACTCATAGTGACAAATACAAGGTAGATAGACAGTTTATGTTTATGCTTGGTCACTAAGTTGTGTCGGATTCTGTGTGACCCCAAAGATTGTACCCACCAGGCTCCTCTGTCCATGAGATTTTGCACCCAAAAATATTGGAGTGGGTTGCCATTTCCTACTGTAAGATAAGGATCTTCCTTATCTAGGGATCAAACTTGCACCTGCTGCATTTCCTTCACTGACAGGCAGAATCTTAGCCATTGAGCCACCTGGGAAACATACTAACTATATACATATATAATGCATATGAGATTATTTGATAAATGCAAATTGACTCTATTAGACTGTAAATTTCATGAAGGTAAAGATTGTATCTATTTTTCATTCATTATTTTATCTCTACTTCCAGGACTAATTTCTGGCACATAATAAGGCCTGAAAATTATAAATTATGTTAACTATGTGCAAGAGCTACAAATAATCCCATGGTAAGGAGTAAAATGGTCAAAAGAAAGGACTTAAATTTGAGGTCATAAAAGAAACATCATAAAATAATTCTGAAATCTTGTAAATTAAAATCACTTCAAAGTCATTTATTCCCATGACAGTTTTTTGATGAATTTTCTATAATGAACAATGCTAAATCATGATGTTTATTTGGGAAGCTCTTTATATTTTTAGTGCCATCAAATAGAAGGGCTATGTGCTGCTGAGAACATGACATTATGGTTCCTAATTCAAAGATGTTCTATAAATAAAATAGATTATTGTTCTTTAGATTTGTCAATTTCCTTTTGTGTTGCATTGTTGCAACACAACTGATATTATTTTCAATTCTGTGTTAACATATTTTTGCTACAAACTATGTCACAGCTTCTTGAAATTCTCTTTTTAGTATTACATTACAAATTCCCTGAATGTAAACAGAGTTAGATTATTTGCCAGTATTAATTTTTTCTCTAGTAACTCAATCCTGCATACAACCTATCCTTCAGGTAGCAGGTATGTTTTCTCTTCTTTTCTCAGAAATGCTTTAAAATGAACTAAAGAACAAAATCCACAGATAGACATTTCACTGGCTATGAAATGACTGATACCTATATGACACTAAAAAGATAATCATAAAGATATGAAAGCTTGTATCAAATCAATGTCTCTCTAGTGCACAACCCTGGAGAGCACTGTGCAGTGGGAGATGACCACAGATCAGCAAGTTGATGAAAGGAGAGATGATGCAGAGAGGGTTACAAAACATAACCAGTGTATTTGACCAATAGATATGCAGCCAGTTGTGCATTCTTACTGTTTCCATATAACATTTTCAAAAACAAATTGAGCACTTTAAGACACAAATAAAATATAAATATATATATCAAAAAGCAAAAGTCATAATGACCATGTCTTCTGAGGTAGCTGGCAGGGTATCAGAAAGAATAAATAAGCCACTTTGTAAGTGAAAAAAGAAACTTGCAAAGATGTAAGTAAGCTCAGTTTTTTTTTGCAAAGAAAGCCTATTTCCCCACCTTTCTTTTTTTTTTCTTCTCTTTCATATATAATACACACATTTTAATTTATACATAGATTTTTTTTAAAAGTCTGATGTATGTGTAACAAAAGCAGTTACAATACCATGAGTAGAAGAACTGCAGAAGCTGAAGTCATTTCTTCCTAAATTTATACTTTTTTATACTACTAGAAATTTTACAACAATCATTATCTATCATTGAAAATTAAATAGATTAATTACATGTAAAACAAAGAAGAAGCTCTCAAAGTCAATTATGTAGAAATGCTGGACACATGTAAGTTAACTTCTTTTATCAGAGGTGAATAATTTGAAATTCTCCCAAATCCAACATAGCATTTTTCCTTTGAAAATTTAAACCCACATTGCTCCATGCTGTACCTAATGGAGAGACAAAATATCTGGACATATCACTTAAAAAAAAAAAAAAACAAAAAACTTCATGCCAAACCCTTCATGTCTTTGAATTTGGAGTGACCAAGAGATCAAGACCCAAATCCCTCATTTCTGAGCCAGAGCCCTTAAGCCCAGAGACTGTAGCCAATTTACCTTTACCTTTCCTCTACCTGGGATAAATTAGTCCATTTCTTACACTTTCCCCATATTTTTAAAACTTTAAATATTTTCCTTTCTCTAATTGCCTTATTACTGAATTTGAATAGGTGACATGACCTCAGGGTTCAAAGTCTAAAATGCTGAAGTGTGGTCAATATTGAATGTTGAAAAACTCACTTCACACACTGAATTCCATCCTATCCACCCAGCATACCTCCATTCACTCTATGTAACCTTACCATTTTTTATATTCTTATATAAAGAATTTCTTACATATTTGTAAAATATGTAAGAGATGTTATATGTAAAATCATTAAATGTGAATGTATACATTTACTCCTCCTTATACCTACCACACAATTGCACTCATCTCACATGTTAGCAAAGTAATGCTGAAAACTCTCCAAGCTAGGCTTCAACAGTATTTGAACAAGAACTTCCACATGTTCAACCTGGAGTTAGAAAAGGCAAAGGAACCATAGATCAAATTGCCAACATCCACTGGATCATAGAAAAAGCAAGGGAATTCGAGAAAACCATCTACTTCTGCTTCATTGACTATACTAAAGCCTTTGACTGTGTTGATCACAACAAACTGCAGAAAATTCTTAAAGAGATGAGAATACCAGACCACTTTGGCTGCTGAGAAGTCTTTATGCAGGTGAAGTTAGAACTGGACATGGAACAATAGACTGGTCCCAAACTGGGAAAACGAGTATGTCAAAGCTGTATAATTTCACTCTGCTTATTTAACTTATACGCAGAGTACATCATGCAAAATACCAGGCTGGATGAAATACAAGCTGGAATCAAGATTGCCAAGAGAAATATAAATAACCTCAGATATGCAGATGACACCACCCTCATGGCAGAAAGTGAAGAGGAACTAAAGAGCTGCTTGATGAAAGTGAAAGAAGAGAGTGAAAAAGCTGGCTTAAAACTCAACATTCAAAAATTAAGAACTGGCATCTGATCCCATCACTTCATGGCAAATAGATGGGAAAACAGTGGAAACAGTGACAGACTTCATTTTTGGGGGCTCCAAAATCACTGCAGATGGTGACTGCAGCCATGAAAGTAAAAAATGCTGGCTCCTTGGAAGAAAAGCTATGACCAACCTAGATAGCATATTAAAAAGCAGAGACATTACTTTGCTAACAAAATTCCCTCTAGTCAAAGGTATGTTTTTTTTTTTTTTTCCTGTAGTCATGTATGGATGTGAGAGCTGGACCATAACGAAAGCTGAGCACCAAAGTGTTGATGCTTTTGAGCTGTGGTGTTGGAGAAGACTCTTGAAAGTCCCATGGGCTGCAAGGAGATCTAACCAGCCAATCCTAGAGGAAATCAATCCTCTACTGATGTTGAAGCTGAAGCTCCAATACTTTGGTCACCTGATGTGAGGAGCTGATTCATTGGAAAAGATCCTGATGCTGGGAAAAATTGAAGGCAGGAGGAGCAGGGGATAACAGAGAAGAGATGGTTGTATGGCATCACTGACTGGATGGACATGAGTTTGAGGAAGCACTGGGAGTTGGTGATGGATAGGGAAGCCTGTTATGCTACAGTCCACAGGTTTGGAAAGGGTCCAACAGAACTGACTGACTGAATTGAACTGATACTTAAGATAGGACTTCCCTGGTGGTTCAGTGGTAAAGAATCTGCCTGCAGTGGAGGAGACGTGGGTTCAGTCCCCAGGTGAGGAAGATCCCCTGGAGGAAGGCATGGCAACCCATTCCAGTATTCTTTCCTGGAGAATCCCACGGACAGAGGATCCTGAAGGGATACGGTTTATTGGGTAACAAAGAGTCAGAAACGCCTGTAGTGAATGAGCACGCACACACATATACCTAAAATAACACAATTTTGAAACTTTAGTTTTTAATTTAAGCAGTAAAACTTAGAAACCTGTTCAGTTTAAATCAGAGTTTCTTCATTCTCTCCTACACTGTACTTCATTACTTTGAATCAACCTGTGCCTATTGATGGACAGTTGATTTATTTTTAAACTTTTGTTCTTAAAAACAATGTTAAAATGAATAATTTAGTGCCATGTCATTTTTCAATTGTATAACTTCTAAGTTAAATTCCCCATAACAAAATTACAGAGTTAATTTACAATTTTAAGTTATTAACAAATAATCTTCCATAGAGTAGTTCCAAATATACACCCCGACATGAAGATATGAAAAAGCCTGTTTCCCCGCAGTTTTGCCAAAGGAGTATATTATCAAACTTAGCACTTTTCCAGTTATATGTATATAACATTATATCTAAGAACTACTTTCTCAAATGTTTTGCTCTTTGATTCACTGAAATAGTGTTTTATTTCTTTGTAACTCTGTGATAAGAGTACAATTTTTTCCCCAGTTTACCATTCATCTGTTCATTTTGTTTATGGGATTTCTTGGTATACACACATTTCTCATTTTTCTGTAGTCAAAACCATCAATTGTTTTCCTTAGTCTTCTCAAATTAGAATTAGAATTAAAGAAGCCTTCTTATGCCAATGTTACAAAGGCAATATCCTGTGATTTCTTCCAGGGTCAGCAAAAGTTCTGACTCCTAGGAAGCTATGAAGAGGCCTCTATGAAGAGGCCTACATTAGCTATAACTTAAGCTCACTAAGTTATATTTCTATTAATAAGAGCAAAATAAAAGGACTAGTAGCTGGTTAGCATCATCGGTGGGGAAACCTAGCTCCAGTATTTTCCCCTGGTATTGAAACAAACACATAAGCCTTTTAACTTTATAACAGTGTGATGGCGATGTTACCTCTGTGTTCTTATGTTAATTGAAAACTATTTCACGGTAAACTAATAAAAACCAGTCAGTCTAAAAAAAAAAAAAAAAACACATTTTTTACATGTACCTTCATTTTTGGAACCAGAAGTATTCTAGGCTGATGCCAGGAGCCAGATGTGTTAGATAATGGAGCACTAATAAGATAAACTGATAGCAGGTAAATGCCATCATGGAATATAAGATATAGCAAAGAAAGAAGTAATCATAACCTGATTCCATAAAGTGAAGTCAACTTCATGAGAAATAAAGTCCAGTATTTTCTGGGAGCACAGACCAGGGAGATTTAATCTAGCGTAGGTTAGGGGTTAGAAAAAAAAAAAAAAAGAAAGCTTCATGAGAAAGTGACATTTAAGTAGAAGTATGAAAGAAAAAAATCCTGATTGTCAGTCACTTGAAGGAGAGAGAGACTTGAGAGGAAGAAAGAAAGAAGAAATGGTCCAGTAAGAGTACTTTTGTGGAAGGTTCCAGCAAGTTGGCAGAGAATCTTGAAAGTCAGGTATGGAATCTGGACTTTCTCCTGAGAGTGATGGGAAACCATTAGGAATGGAAAAACTGAGGTTTATATATAGGTGTTCGCTCAGTACAACAGGGTCAGATACTCCCTAGTAAAATGGAAAGCACAATATTCTATTAATATCAGGAAACAAATTTCTGCATGACTTGTGGAAAATCACTTGGAATTTACAATTTTCTCCTAAAATATTCTTTAGCTTTGAATTTACAGATGCCATCTCTCCCCAACACCCACAGATTGTAGATATCAACTTGCAAAACTTGATTTGAAATAAGCTGATAAACTAATATCTCCAACAAGCATTAGCTTTATGATTTCACTATTCACCTCATGTAGGTTTTCCATCTTATCTGTTTGGTGATAGGGAATCCACTTTTAGCCTCCAAACAAAGAGAGAGTCACCCTTTATATCCAGAGTCACATATCCATTGTCACATACACAGAAGGGTGCAGGCCGCACTGAAAATGCTGACTCAGTCATAAACGAGGATTCACACCAGCTCAGTGGTAAAGAGTTGGTCTGCAATGCAGGAGACCCAAGTTTGATCCTTGGGTCAGGAAGATCCCCTGGAGGGGGACATGGCAACGCACTCCAGTGTTCTTGCCTGGAGAATCCCATGGACAGAGGAGGCAGGTCGCCTATAGTCCATAGCATTGCACAGTCAGACATGACTGGAATGACTTAGCACTCACACAAAGTCTTACTTAGAAGAAGTTAGTTAGTGAAAACAGTACAGAATGATATGCTTATACAAGGACATCACACAACATTAACTCCCTTGATGGAATGGCCCCTGAAGCAACACTGGATTTTGATGTGGAGCTGATTATTTGGTACACAGAGGCAACTGAGCCTGATCAAAATTGTCCCCATGATTTCAGCTCAGCTCAAGTTCTTAGCAATTATGAGGTGGATCCTAACACCAAAACCTGCATAGAGTGTGTTGTATAAAAATAGTGGTATCACAAGATGAAAAGTTCTGGATGTGGATGATGGTGATGATAGTATACAAGTCAGAGTATTTAATGTCACTGAACTGGAAACATGAAAAGAGCTACAATGGTAAAATTTATGTATTATGTCTTTTACCATAGTTTTAAATTAAAAGATAAAATTAATAAAATGAAATAAAAATTGAAAAATTGTATTAAACAGTATAAAATTCAAAACAAATCATTTTGTTGCCCTCATAACATTTTTTTTAATTTTATTTTATTTTTAAACTTTACAATATTGTATTAGTTTTGCCAAATATCGAAATGAATCCACAGGTATACTCGCATTCCCCATCCTGAACCCTCCTCCCTCCTCCCTCCCCTACCCTCCCTCTGGGTCGTCCCAGTGCACCAGCCCCAAGCATCCAGTACCGTGCATCGAACCTGGACTGGCGACTCGTTTCATACATGATATTATACATGTTTCAATGCTATTCTCCCAAATCTCCCCACCCTCTCCCTCTCCCACAGAGTCCATAAGACTGTTCTATACATCAGTGTCTCTTATGCTGTCTCGTACACAGGGTTATTGTTACCATCTTTCTAAATTCCATATATATGCGTTAGTATACTGTATTGGTGTTTTTCTTTCTGGCTTACTTCACCTCATAACATTTTTTAAGAATTGTATTTAGCTATTAAGAACGGGCAGTAAAATGGGCAAAGGGTACCACATAAAATCCTACTCTGAAGCTTATTTCTGCTTGGTTTAGCTTTATTTTGTATTAGCATATGAAATTAGTTTTGACCAAGCCTCTAAAGCTGACATTTCGTGATAAACATATGACACACATAAGGCATTTAGCTGAACGCTAATTTTTAATTGAATTTAGCTTTTATTTAAATGACAAGAGTACTGTAATTAGTATATTCAATAACTTCATTAGGGAAATGTCTTTCCAAGGTTAACCAGTTGCTCAGCTCCACACACCACAAAAAGTTCTTATGGAATGTTAAGTTCAGTTCAGTTCAGTTCAGTTCAGTCCCTCAGTTGTGTCCAACTCTTTGTGACCCCATGAATAGCAGCATGCCAGACCTCCCTGTCCAACACCAACTCCCGGAGTTCACTCAGACTCAGGTCCATCGAGTCCGTGATGCCATCCAGCCATCTCATCCTCTGTCGTCCCCTTCTCCTCCTGCCCCCAATCCATCCCAGCATCAGAGTCTTTTCCAATGGCTCAACTCTTCGCATGAGGTGGCCAAAGTACTGGAGTTTCAGCTTTAGCATCATTCCTTCCAAAGAAATCCCAGGGCTGATCTCCTTCAGAATGGACTGATTGGATCTCTTTGCAGTCCAAGGAAATCTCAAGAGTCTTCTCCAACACCACAGTTCAAAAGCATGAATTCTTCGGCACTCAGCTTTCTTCACAATCCAACTCTCATATTCATACATGACCACTGGAAAAACCGTAGCCTTGACTAGACAGACCTTTGTTGGCAAAGTAATGTCTCTGCTTTTGAATATGCTATCTAGGTTGGTCATAACTTTCCTTTCAAGGAGTGTCTTTTAATTTCATGGCTGCAGTCACCATCTGCAGTGATTTTGGAGCCCCAAAATATAAAGTCTGACACTGTTTCCACTGTTTCCCCATCTATTTGCCATGAAGTGATGGGAGTGGATGCCATGATCTTTGTTTTCCTAATGTTGAGGTTTAAGCCAACTTTTTCAACTCCACTTTCACTTTCATCAAGAGGCTTTTTAGTTCCTCTTCACTTTCTGCCATAAGGGTGGTGTCATCTGCATATCTGAGGTTATTGATATTTCTCCCGGCAAACTTGATTCCAGTTTGTGCTTCATCCAGCCCAGCATTTCTCATGATGTACTCTGCATAGAAGTTAAATAAACAGGGTGACAATATACAGCCATGACGTACTCCTTTTCCTATCTGGAACCAGTCTGTTGTTTGATGTCTAGTTCTAACTGTTGCTTCCTGACCTGAAAACAGGTTTCTCAAGAGGCAAGTCAGGTAGTCTGGTATTCCCATCTCTTTCAGAATTTTCCACAGTTTATTTTGATCCACACAGTCAAAGGCTTTGGCACAGTCAATAAAGCAGAAATAGATGTTTTTTGTTTTTTTTTTTTCTGGAACTCTCTTGCTTTTTCCATGATCTAGTGGATGTTGGCAATTTGATCTCTGGTTCCTCTGCCTTTCCTAAAACCAGCTTGAACATCTGGAAGTTCATGGTTCACATATTGCTGAAGCCTGGCTTGGAGAATTTTGAGCATTACTTTACTAGTGTGTGAGATGAGTGCAATTATGCAGTAGTTTGAGCATTCTTTGACATTGCCTTTCTTTGGGATTGAAATGAAACTGACTTTTTCCCGTCCTGTGGCCACTGCTGAGTCTTCCAAATGTGCTGGCATATTGAGTGCAGCAATCTCACAGCATCATCTTTCAGGATTTGAAAGAGCTCAACTGGAATTCCACCACCTCCACTAGCTTTGTTCATAGTGATGCTTTCTAAGGCCCACTTGACTTCACAGTCCAGGATACCTGGCTCTAGGTGAGTGATCACACCATCGTGATTATCTTGGTCGTGAAGATCTTTTTTGTATAGTTCTTCTGTGTATTCCTACCACCTCTTCTTAATATCTTCTGCTTCTGTTAGGTCCATACCATTTCTGTCCTTTACTGAGCCCATCTTCGCATGAAATGTTCCCTTGGTATCTCTAATTCTCTTGA
>NW_011486239.1:5987-9101 GCF_000754665.1 Bison bison bison | reverse complement strand
TTGCTATTCTTTGGAACTCTGCATTCAGATGCTTATATCTTTTCTTTTCTCCTTTGCTTTTTGCTTCTCTTCTTTTCACAGCTATTTGTAAGGCCTCCTCAGACAGCCATTTTGCATTTTTGCATTTTTTTTCCATGGGGATGGTCTTGATCCTTGTGTCCTGTACAATGTCACGAACCTCATTCCATAGTTCATCAGGCACTCTATCAGATCTAGTCTCCTAAATCTATTTCTCACTTGTACTGTATAATCATAAGGAATTTGATTTAGGTCATACCTGAATGATCTAGTGGTTTTCCCTACTTTCTTCAATTTAAGTCTGAATTTGGCAATAAGGAGTTCATGATTTGAGCCACAGTCAGCTCCTGGTCTTGTTTTTGTTGACTATATAGAGCTTCTCCATCTTTGGCTGCAAAGAATATAATCAATCTCATTTTGGTGTTGACCATCTGGTGATGTCCATGTTATGGAATGTTACCATGTATTAATTCGACAAGTTTTACTATAGAATTGTCTACACTTTGAAGCAGCATTAAGTCCTTATAGAAATAAGAATTGATGAAAAGAAATATTTTCAACAATTAAATTTTCTGCTGGTTTTCATGTCATGTCAGACTCGGATCTTTTAAAGGAAGAGCTATTTACAGAAACCTTTGTTGCAAACTCTGGGGAGATTAAACAAATCATTTTATTCTTCATTGATGTGAGACTATACCAAATGATTTATAAAAAACAAGTTACTTACTTTTCAGGAAAAACAAAACAAAACAAAACAAAACACTATAGCCTTTGTATATTCCTGGAGACAGTAAAACCATATACTGAAAACCTTTGAGGCCACTATCTAAATTTCCTCCTGATAGTCTGTTATTTTAGCTGAGGATTTAATAAGATAAATGTTGATTTCAAAAACTTAGGAAACATGGGGTAATCCTGAAGCACCACAGTGTTCAGGATCACCTCATGGATAGAAAAGCTGACTCTATCAATTGTTATATTAGTGCATGGCCCTCCCTTTAAAATCCCTGTGTAGATCACAACAAACTGGAAAATTCTTAGAGAGATGGGAGTACTAGACCACCTTTCCTGCCTCCTGAGAAATCTGTATGCAGCTCAAGAAGCAACAGTTAGAACTGGACATGGAGCAATGGACTGGTTCCAAATTGGGAAAGGAGTACAAAAAAGCTGTATATTGTTACCCTTATCATCTAACTTATATGCAGAGTACATCATGAGGAACACTGGGCTGGATGAAGCACAAGCTAGAATCAAGATTGCCAGGAGAAATATCAATAACCTCAAATACACAGATGATACCACCCTTATGGCAGAAAATGAAGAGGGACTAAAAAGCCTCAGTTTGTAAATCAATATATATGATGTTTCCACTAAAAGAATATGACTTGAAATGTTTTCAAATCACCTTAAACTATGACTGGAGCAATCTTCTTCTGAGTGCATATTCACGTTGTCATCAAATCTTGCTCAGACTCTCAGTGTGCAGGCACTATTTATGGGCAGTGGCTGTACATGGGATGTTACCCTGGGTTCCACACACCTGAGAGAGAGCTTTGACAGTCTTTGTTTCAAGGACATCCTCAAAACTTCTGTGGGGCTGGAACAGATTTGCTTCTGTAGAAGGGGAAGTAGGTGAAGCTCTCCACCTCTCTCGGGATAGTATAGGATGATACAGAAAGTGTGTTCCCTGGGTTAGAGAACAGATGGATCATTTGTCTCCCTGAAGTACAGGACCAATAGGTTGGGCAGCAGTTCTCTAACGAGTCAGGGATTTCCTGGCCTCCTCACTATAACACAAACCCATCAATCTGGCCTCTCTGTATCAGCAAATTGCATGAAAATGAACATGAAGCTCCTGCAGCCTGCTGTGCTGTGAGGAATAAATTGACTAAGTCATTCTGGTGGTTGCCGCCTCTGTGGTTACTCAACGGAGCCCAGGAAGTCAGCCCACTGTAATAGTGCTGATGTCAGGACCTTCTGGGTGCTTGACAATGTGATTCTTAACTGTAGGAGAATTAAAAGAAATTAATACAATGCTTAGCAATAAAGCATAGTCTCTTACAATTACTAGTCACAAATGTTTCACATAATAGGAGTTATACTGTTTATAATCATTTTCACTAAGGAAGATACATTCAACCTTCTCAGTGTGGAGAGCTTGTACCTGGTGTCAACTTCCACCTCTTTTCTCTTTAATTTCACAAATCAGGAAATCTAATCTGCTCAGAATTATTTCTTTAAGTGGTAATCATCTTTGGCACTATAAAACTCTTCCAAATACTCATATTGAATTTGGATTAAAAAATTATGAGTGTTTTCTCTATGAGGGACATTTGCAACACTCCTTCAGATATAAAGTCTGCAAGCAAGACACATTCAAAACCAGAAGACTGAAGGTTTTATTGTAGGAGAAAGGGTAGTGTATATAATTCAGGGCTGATTTTTGACTGCTGACAGCCCTGGAATTATTTCCCCATGCTTTAGTTACATTTAATTATGGCTCTTACATATGCTCAAACATTTATAAACTGTCAAGTTCTTTTTTAAATTAATTTACTTTTTATTGAAGGATAATTGCTGTACAGAATTTTGTTGTTTTCTGTCAAACCTCAACATGAATCAGCCATATCCCCTCCCTCTTGAAACTTGCTTCCATCTCCCTCCCCATCCTTCCACTCTAGGTTGATACAGAGCCCCTGTTTTTTTCCTAAGCCATACAGCAAATTCCGGTTGGCTATCTATTTTACATATGGTAATGTAAGTTTCCAAATAGGAAAAGGAGTACGTCAAGGTTGTATATTGTCACCCTGCTTATTTAACTTATATGCAGAGTACATTATGAGAAATGCTGGGCTGGAAGAAGCACAAGCTGGAATCAAGATTGCCAGGAGAAATATCAATAACCTCAGATATGCAGATGACACCACCCTTATGGCAGAAAGTGAAGAGGAACTAAAAAGCCTCTTGATGAAGGTAAAAGAGGAGAGTGAAAAAGCTGGCTTAAAGCTCAACATTCAGAAAATGAAGATCATGGCATCTGGTCCCATCACTTCATGGCAAATAGATGGGGAAACAGTGGAAACAGTGTCAGACTTT
>NW_011486239.1:2693-5628 GCF_000754665.1 Bison bison bison | reverse complement strand
ACGACAGAGGATGAGATGGCTGAATAGCATCACTGACTCAATGGACGTGAGTCTGAGTGAACTCCGGGAGTTGGTGTTGGACAGGGAGGTCTGGCGTGCTACAATTCATGGGGTCACAAAGAGTCTGACACGACTGAGCTACTAAACTGAACTGAACTGAATGTAAGTTTCCATACATCTCACTCTCTCCTCCCTTATCCCCACGTCCATAAGTCTATTCTCAAAGTTTGTTTTTCTGTTGTTACCCTGTAAATAAATTCTTCAGTACCATTTTTCTAGATTCCCTATATATGCATTAGAATACTATCTTTATCTTTCTCTTTCTGACTTACATCACTCAGTATAATAGGTTCTAAGTTCATCCACCTCATTAGAACTGACTCAAATGTGTTCCTTTTTATGGCTGAGTAATTTTCCATTGTATATGCATACACCACAACTTCTTTGTCCATACATCTGTCGATGGGCATCTAGGTTGCTTCAATGTTCTAGCTATTGTAAAAACTGCTGCAATGAACAATTGGATACATGTGTCTATTTCAATTTTGGTTTCCTCAGGGTATATGCCTAGAAGTGAGATTTCTGGGTCATATGGTGGTTTTACTCCTAGTTTTTTAAGGAATCTCCATACCGTCTTCCATAGTGGCTGTATCAACTTACATTTCCACCAACAGTGTAAAAGCATTCCCTTTTCTCCACACCCTCTCCAGCATTTATTGTCTGTAGACATTTTGATGATGGCCATTCTGACCGATGTGAGGTATCTCGTAGTTTTGATTTGCATTTCTCTAATAATCAGCAACGTTGAGCATCATTTCATGTGTTTGTTAGCCGTCTGTATGTCTTCTTTGGACAAATGTCTGTTTAAGTCTTTTTTTCCCACTTTTTGATTGGATTGTTTGTTTTCTGGTATTGAATTGTATGAGCTGCTTGTATATTTTGGAAATTAATCCTTTGTCAGTTTTCACTTGCTATTATTTTCTCCTATTCTGAAGGTTGTCTTTTCAACACGCTTATAGTTTCCTTTGCTGTGCTAAAGCTTTTAAGTTTAATCAGGTAAGCTAAGCTGAGTCGCTTCAGTTGTGTCTGACTCTGTGCAACCCCACAGATGGCAGCCCACATGCCGTCCCTGGAATTCTCCAGGCAAGAATACTGGAGTGGGTTGCCATTTCCTTCTCCAATGCATAAAAGAGAAAAGTAAAAGTGAAGTCGCTTAGTCGTGTCCGACTCTTAGCAACCCCATGGGCTTCAGCCTAGCAGGCTCCTCCATTCATGGATTTTCTAGGCAAGAGTACTGGAGTGGGGTGCCATTCCCTTCTCTGTTAATTAGGTAGGAGACTGTCAAATTTTTTATTATTGTGTCTCCATATGACATTCTGATATCATATCAACATGATAAAAATCTTCCTCCTTCAGTCTTAAAGAAATAGGTTTAGGCTTTGAAGGGCTTGGGATACATTACTATGATAGTTAATTTGGGGCATGTTCCTTATAATTGTAAAACTTCTCTTTACCTGTGTTTTGATATCAGAAAGCAATTGTTTTTAATTTTTTTTAAAGTTTTGTTTGCTTGTTTTCTTTCCCTTCAAACATTTAAGATTATCATTATTTTCAGTAGACAACCAATCTCAGAGTAGGCAAGTAAAGTTACATATTTCTCTTAGCATAGTGAAAAGAATAATATTTGGTGGTAATTATTGGATCATAATAATAATTTTCACTATTTCCTTCAATCCATTATGCAATATAATTAAAAATCAGTGTAATTAAAATTTCAAAGTAATTATGTTCTTTCCTAATCCTCATATAGATTAGCTGAATGACCACTGAACACCCCCCACCCCCCATACTCTATACACCTGCCCAGAGCTGACTCATAATCTGTATATCAATGGATAAATCCAGCTATAAAATCAAATGTTTGTTAGAGTATAAGCTAAAATGCAATTACTTTTCTACAATGCATACAAATAATGAAGTCTGGTACTAAGTAGTGTCATTTAAAAAGAAATTTTGCTTCTGCCACTTTTACTCTGAGTAAAACATTTTAAGTTACCTTGCCATTATCACTATAAATTTCTTAGAAATTGTGTTATTTATCTGTATTTATGCTTTTAGAAGTGCTATTCTGAACAATGACTCAGGTGTGTCCCTTCTCTTCATGTAACTGCAGAATTAATCAAATTTATAGTGGAAATGTGATTTTTTAAAGTGATTTTTAGTCCAACTTTTATAGTACTAATTATATTTCCTATTTCCCCCAGATTTAAATGGGTTAATTTGAAATAACCATAATCACACTCACTTAATGATACACATTCATTTTCTATATTTCTACTTAAGTCCTGTTCACATTAAACATCATGGATATTCTCTAGGGGTAGACACCATGTTTTTATTATTTCAGCTTCAGTGCTAGGGTGATAATCATCACATCATTAACATTCAGTAAATATTTGGTGAATGAATAAATGCTGTTATGAATCATCCAGCCATTCCTAATTAAAGTTCTTTTAGGAGATCTGTAACATTCAAGGCAGTAGTCTAGTCACTCAGATAATCCCAAACTGAAAGCCTTACAGTAAACAAATTGTCTTTAAGAAGAACCTGGCTCTTGGTTACATACTCCAAGAAATTTTATTTATATAAATAAGAGTTCTAAATCAATGCCTTTAGTGATCTAAAGATTTCAGTATGCACTAGACCAAAACTCACTTCAAAGATCTTAATACTCAGGTGATTTACAGGGATAAACTTTCTTTTTCAAAAATAGATGAAATCAATCAGAATCATCAACAAAATAAAAAGAACAGGAAACTGAGGCCAAGATATAACAACATTTAGCCAATGGTCTTAGGGCAAAAGAATGAGTCATAAATTAAACTGTCTCTCTCTCTCTCTCTCTCTCTCTCTCTATATATATATATATATATAG
>NW_011486239.1:0-1498 GCF_000754665.1 Bison bison bison | reverse complement strand
AAATCCAAATTCAAATCTTCATAGTCTCATTTTTATCATTGAAAAAGATAGAGAATTTCAGAATTAAATGGCTCTGACCATTAAAACTACCATAACATGATATATTGACTAGCAATATTTCAAATATTTAGAGTCTTACTACATTTTAAATTCATCAAAAATTAGAAATCTATTTTTGAGTTTTACTGAAATGCTATAGACTTTTATTTTTACATGTGGTACAACTTAAGTGGCTTATTAAGGCTATGAAATGTGGTATTAAAACTAAAATTGGCTTATAACTAGAATTTATTGAAGTCTCCAATAACCAAAAATAAATAAATAAATAAAAGATTAGTTAATGCTGAAAATTTAACTGTAATATAGTTGTACTGCTGTAATTTTCCAATATTCAATACATTGAGAAATACCTTGATAAATACATTGATTTATAAAGTTATCACTGATAAAGTCCTGAGTTAGGACATAGTGTCTAATTGCTATTATTATTACTATAGATTACTGTTACTTATATCTTTGAGGGTATTTCTTTTCCACACATTTTTTTTGCTAAAAACATATATGTGTAATATCCCTAAGGATGCCTCATTAGTTTTGCACACTGATTTCATATCATTTAAATAATTTACATCTATTAATACAAAAACATATACTTTTTTTAGCCTTATGAATGATTATCTTAAAATATAAAAACAGGTATAAAGCACAATATTTTTTTCTCACAAAAGTACATTATGTTTGCTTTAGCATAAGTTCATTATTGTTTTATCTTTTTAGAGATATTTTCATTAGAATGTATTTTTGCTCCATATTTTTCTTTTTATCACAAAACTTATTTTACTTGATAACAAGAGCAAGAATTGCTAATTGGGTTGTAGTGTCTTTTCCTCAACAAGAAAGAATTAAAAAAATAAAGGAAAAGAGAATAAATGTGAGAAAAAAGATAATTGATACACATGTTCTAGAAAGCTTCTGCCTTAGTTAATATTCACCACTCTTATGTGTTAAGGAATTATCAGGTAATATGGTCAAGCAGAAAAATTTTTCTAGCATAAAACCTGCCTTTATAAGAAGCTCTCTTGACTGGAAATAATAAGAAATGTTACCCGGTATCCATGATGATGACTTGTGAATGAACAGGAAACATTTCTGTACTCTGCTGTCAGTGAGTCATTCTTCATAATTACCCACTGACAATTTAGAGACCTGGAACAGGATGATTTATCTCTGAATCTATACACTAGATGAAAATTGACCTGAGTAGAGGCATTGTTGTTATTGCCCAGTCACCATCATGTCTACTGTTTGTTACCCCATGAACTGCAGCATGCCAGGCTTTGCTGCCCTTCACTATAGTCCTGAGTTTGCTCAAACTCATGTGCATTGAGTCAGTGATACCTTCCAACCATCTCATCCTCTGTCATCCCCTTCTCCTCCTGCCTTCAGTCTTTCCCAGCATCAGAGTCTTTTCAAATGAGTCAGCTCTTCACATCAGGTG
>NW_011486238.1:18223-20300 GCF_000754665.1 Bison bison bison | reverse complement strand
CTCATATCCAATGTGTCAGTGATGCCATCCAACCATCTCATCCTTGGTCATCCCTTTCCCCTCCCAACTTCAATCTTTCCAGTATCAGGGTCTTTTCCAATTAGTTGGTTCTTTGCATCAGGTGGCCAAAGTGTTGGCATTTCAGCTTCAGTATCAGTCCTTCCAATGAATATTCAGGACTGATTTCCTTTAGGATGGAGTGATTGGACCTCCTTGCAGTCCAAAGGACTATCAGGAGTCTTCAACATCACAGTTCAAAAGCATCAATTCTTCAGTGCTAAGCTTTCTTTATAATCAAACTCTCACATCCATACATGAATACTGGAAAAATCATAGCCTTGAGTTCAGTTCAGTTAAGTTCAGTTGCTCAGTTGTGTCTGACTCTTTGCGACCCCATGAATCACAGCACACCAGGCCTCCCTCTCCATCACCAACTCCTGGAGTCTACCTAAACCCATGTCCATCAAGTCGGTGATGCCATCCAGCCATCTCATCATCTGTCATTCCCTTCTCCTCCTGCCCCCAATCCTTCCCAGCATTAGGATCTTTTCCAATGAGTCAACTCTTCGCATGAGGTGGCCCAAGTATTGGAGTTTCAGCTTCAGCATCAGTCCTTCCACTGAACACCCAGGACTGATCTCCTTTAGGATGGACTGGTTGGATCTCTTTGCAGTCAAAGGGACTCTCAAGAGTCTTCTCCAACACCACAGTTCAAAAGCATCAATTCTTCGACGCTCAGCTTTCTTCACAGTTCAACTCTCCCTACCATACATGACTACTGGGAAAACCATAGCCTGACTAGATGGACCTTTGTTGCAAAGTAATGTCTCTGCTTTTAAATATGCTATCTAGGTTGGTCATAACTTTCCTTCCAAGGAGTAAGCGTCTTTTAATTTCATGGCTGCACTCACCATCTGTAGTTTTTTGGAGCCCCCCAAAATAAAGTCTGACACTGTTTCCACTGTTTCCCCATCTATTTGCCATGAAGTGATGGGACCAGATGCCATGACCTTAGTTTTCTGAATGTTGAGCTTTAAGCCAACTTTTTCCTTTTCATCAAGAGGCTCTTTAGGTCTACTACTTTCTGCCATAAGGGTGGTGTCATCTGCATATCTGAGGTTATTGATATTTCTCCCAGCAATCTTGATTCCAGCTTGTGCTTCTTCCAGCCCAGTGTTTTTCATGATGTCCTCTGCATAGAAGTTAAATAAGCAGGGTGACAACATACAGCCTTCCCTGTTCTCCTTCCCTGTTTGAACCAGTCTGTTGTTTAATGTCCAGTTCTAACTGTTGCTTCCTGACCTGCATACACATTTCTCAAGAGGCAGGTCAAGTGATCTGGTAATTCCATCTCTTGAAGAATTTTCCACAGATTGTGGTGATCCACACGGTCAAATGCAGAGTTCCAAAGAATAGCAAGAAGAGATAAGAAAGCCTTACTCAGTGATCATTGCAAAGAAATAGAGGAAAACAACAGAATGGGAAAGACTAGAGATCTCTTCAAGAAAATTAGAGATATCAAGGGAACATTTCATGCAAAGATGGGCTCAATGAAGGACAGAAACGGTATGGACCTAACGGAAGCAGAAGATATCAAGAAGAGGTGGCAAGAATACACAGAAGAACTGTACCAAAAAATCTTCACCTCCCAGATAATCACGATGCTGTGATCACTAACCTATAGCCAGATATCCTGGAATGTGAAGTCAAATGGGCCTTAGAAAGCATCACTATGAACAAAGCCAGTGGAGGTGATGGAATTCCAGTTCAGCTATTTCAAATCTTGAAAGATGATGCTGTGAAAGTGCTGCATTCAATATGCTAGCAAATTTGGAAAACTCAGCAGTGGCCACAGGACTGGAAAAGGTCAGTTTTCATTCCAATCCCAAAGAAAGGAAATGCCAAAGAATGCTTAAACTACTGCACAATTGTACTCATCTCACACAATAGTAAAGTAATGCTGAAAATTCTCCAAGCCAGGCTTCAGCAATATGTGAACTGTGAACTTCTTGATGTTCAAGCTGGTTTTAGAAAAGGCAGAGGAACCAGAGATCAAATTGCCAACATTTGCTGGATC
>NW_011486238.1:13255-16044 GCF_000754665.1 Bison bison bison | reverse complement strand
AGCCCTAATGCTGGGAAAGATTGAGAGCAGGAGGAGAAGGGGGTGAGAGGATGAGATGGTTGGATGGATTCACCAGTTCAATGGATATGAGTCTGAGGAAACTATGGGAGATAGTGAAGGACAGAGAAGCTTGGCATGCTGCAGTCCATGGAATCACAATGAGTTCGACATGGCTTAGTGAATGAACAGCAACAATGAGAAGAGAGGGTCCAGTGAAGCCTGTGGTTCATGTGGGGAATGGAGAAAGATTTAGCTGGAAGGGGAGGTTCCTGATTCTCTGGTGCAGATCCTTCAGTCCCAAGACAAAGAACTCAAGATTTTGAACATGTTACCAAAGGCTGTTTAACAAACAAACAAACCAACAAACTACTTGCAGCAGGATATGAGAGTTTTGACTGTGTTTGTTCTTTAGACTTTACTGGGGAATGTGGAAGAGACCTGGAGAGGGCTGAGTCTGCAAAAACCAGGCAGGCAGCTGCTGGAGGGCCTGGCTCCTGGTGGACATTCTGCACTAGGAAGGAAATGAATCCAGAGCTCACTGCGGCAGTAAAAGTGAACTGCCACATTTCACCTGTGTGGTGATGGGCTCTGTAGATTCCTGCCAGAATCACAAGTAGATTTGAGGAAAGTCTGGCCTGGCTTCTTGTTTTCTGTGGTGTGATTAGTTGTTACAAACTTCTTGGTGTCACATCTTTTGTTCTTGAGATCAGGTCTTGGTAAGGTAATGATGTCCCTATAAATCTCTGCCAAACAAATTTTCTCTGTTCTGACAAGAAAGGGCAAGGTCCCAAGGCACAGTTTTCTCCTTCTAAGGTCCTGGTCTCAGTTAAGGGGAACAAGATCTTAATTTTCTGCTCCTTCAGGGCTACATCCCCATACCTTGCCCAGCTGCTACTGCTGACAGAGCCAGGGTCCCAGGACCCAACTGCCCCTCAAGCTCCACAGCCTGCCCATTGCAGGATGGGCAAGTCCTGCAGACTGTGACCCAGGCAGACTGCCACTGCTCTTCCCGAGGCAGGAAGTGGGGAGATGTTCACCACTGTCTTATGGCCAGACTCAGGACCAGGGGTGACCTTGGTGAGGGCTCTGGAGCCCTGTAGGATACCCCCAAGCTGGTTCCCTGTGTATCCCAGCTAACCCATTGGCCCAAGGCCAGCTAAGCTGGAGGGCCCCAGGTAAAAAAATGGGATTCAACTCTTATTTCACTTTAGCCTGAGAACCAACTCTCCACCTACTGTAGGCTGAATGGGCCTCTAAGTGATGCTCATAGACAGCTGGTTGTTTCGGGAAGGGGCCACTTGCAGCACCAATCAATGGCAGAGCAAGATCACTAATGGTCTTGGGGTAACAGTTGCCTGGTAACACGGTAAGGGCCAATGGTGCACAGCAATGACAACCCGCTAAGGTCTGTGAAAGAGTGAACTCTGTTACAGAATTAATCCCATTTTATCAATAAGAAACAAATTAAGAGGATGAATAATTTGTCCAAGGTCCTGTAGCTAGTAAAAGGTCAACCTGGGATTTCAATCCAGAATATGGGTTCTTAAGCCTTGAAAGCAATTCTTTCTTTCATGCCATGTTAACTATTTAGGACTGGGGGGTGGTGAGATCTCCTACTGCAATCTCATCCCCAGAAACTGCTTAGAAAGAAAGAAATCTGAAACGTCTTCCTTCTGAAGTGTACATGCCAATGTTGCAGCAGATTGTTGCAGCAGATCACTTCAATGCTGTTTTGAGGCAAGTCACAAATGAGTGATGGGTGCTTTGATTTTGTTAAGTCCTGTGGGTAGTTAGATGACTAAATATCTGGTTACTTCTTTGCATGGTTGGAATCACCCTTGGAAAAGAAAGCTAGTTCAGGTTCACATGTATTTCCTCACTAAATAGCAGGCATAGGAAGGTTTCTAAGGCAACTGCCGGTGTTCTAGACATGAGGGGCCGAATGGGGACAGTTCCATTTAACAGGTTGAGATTGGACTGTGCAGGTTGCCATAGTAACAGATTCCTGTGCTACCTAGGAGATGCGGGGAACTGACAAGAGACCAAAAGCCTTTACAACTCTTCCTGCAGTGTGATTTTAGGCTAGAAGTATTTGGCAAGGAAAGGTTGGCTGATAACTGTGAGGAGGGGAGTAAGTGAAGCCAGCTCTTTAGCTCCTGGTGGATCCAGGAAAAAGAAGTGCTGCTCAGTCAGAGTTCCTTGTCATGGTTCAGAAACAGAAGTCATTTTGCTTGACTCATATTGAGCCCTAAGCGTGGTGAGAGTTGTCTCTAAACAGAAGATTGCCACCTGAAGAGGCAGAATAATTCACATTTGCTCCAGACTCAGGAATTCAAAAAGCCTTCTCAGGGCTACTTGCTCCTCCCAGGCACACATACAGTCTCCAAGGTGGAATTATCATCATGATGCTCACTTTCCTAATGAGGAAACTGAGGTTAAGGGACTTGATCAAGCTCACACAACTAGGGATATGAGGAGCCAAAGTGCAAACTCAGGACATCAGATCCCAAATTGTGTGGTTTTGCTCTGCTCCCACCAGGGACGGAGGGTGGTGACCTGCCACTAATTGTGTAGGCAGAAGCAAGCAATATCCAGGCTTAAAATGATGAAAGGAGAGAAAACAACTAGACCGTTCAAGTATCACCTAAATCAAACCCCTTATGATTATACAGCAGAGGTGACAAATAGATTCAAGGGATTAAATCTGGTAGACAGGGTGCCTGAAGAACTAATGATGGAGATTTCTAACATTGTACAGAAGGTGGTGATCAAACCATCTCCAAGAAAAA
>NW_011486238.1:8279-10848 GCF_000754665.1 Bison bison bison | reverse complement strand
GGTTGATTTTGTGGGAGGCGCTGGCCCAGCCACAGGGGCTCAGCAGCATCTGCAAGTTGTGGCTTGGCCTGAGGAGCATGCCCTCCTCCCAGCAGTAGCCCAAGGGTTCCTGCAAACCCCAATTTAGAGAACAAACCCTCAGGGATGGCCCCTCACCTTGGTGATGTAGGCTTGAGGGGGCAGTGGATAGTCGATGCCATTGATGTTGAAGATGACAGGAGGCAGGGTCTTGGCGGCATCACATGAAACTGCATACTGTTAGAGAGAAGGAGAGAGGTTGGCCCAGAGAATCCTTATTATGTGGGGAGACTGGGAGTGACCTTGTGGCATGACCCTTCACCTCAGAATTCTCAAGCCTGGCGTTCATGAGCTTGTTGATGTTGGTGACTAGGTCTGTTGGGCCGTAGATCAATGATGTCCCGGTGTCCACAAAGGCTTGACATCCATGAGAACAAGCAACAATATTCCCATTCATGCTGATGCTGAGAGACAGTAGACAAAGCGGGCCTCAGGGTCATGTGGAAGGCTCCCTCCTTGAGGGACTGTGAGCTCCCTCCCTCACAGCTGCCCCCTCCCTGACTGTCTCTAGAACAGTGAGTCATCTCTTGCCCTGACTTTTCTTTTGCTTTGATCACAGCACCTTCCTTGACATCCTTGAGCAGTACTTGAATACACCTTTTGTACCTTGGCTCTTTTATACCTTGCCACATGCTGGGCTTCCTTGCTAGAAGCGTCCCCTCCCCTTTGACTAGCTAATTTCTCCTCATTTTCCAGATTTCAGCTTAACTGTCATGGTTTCAGGGAAATCTTTCTCCTGGTATATATCAGTCTCCTGTCTTGGTCACTCTCTGTAGACCCTTCCTCATGTCTAGCATGTACCAAGGTGACAGTTCACTCTGTGTGTGTGTCATTTCTTGTACATTTACCTTCTTAGATGTGAGGGCAAGCTTTATTCTCATTGCCTTCCTAAATTGCTTGGCACACAGTGGATGCACAATGCTTGTCTGTTGAATGAGTGAATGAAGACTGTGAAAGTAATGAAGACCATCCAGAGAGGTATATCTGATGTCTCACCAACAATGGGACAAACACACTGTGAAGATGGAGGTCCCTGTGGCAGCAGATTCTCATAGGGGTGGGGGAGACCGGCTGCCCTGGGAGGGGATGTCTCTGAGCAGCACCTCCTCATTGGGCTCAGACACTGAGACCCTGACCAGGAGATACCTGACTAGACACAGAACCTCAAAGGACAGGTAAGCTTTTATCTGAGGGTCAAACACAGAATCTTATCAATTATTGCCTCTTCTTCTCAAGCTACTCCTGGATCTCACCTTCCCGATTCTTTCAGTTATAACCCCCGCCCCACTGTGTGCCCAGGGGTGTGGGGTGTCTCTTTTTATGAGTCATTTTCAGGCCCCAAGACCGTGACCAACCTCTTTCCACTGCTGGCTAGCTTTTCCCTAAGGAGACTAGTTTTCCCCATTTCTTCAGGACTTTCCCTGTTTTTAAACTGACATTTATCTTGCTGAGAACTTCCTTGGTCCTTTGTAGCCCTGGACAGTGGGTCATCTTACCACAGCTTTGTTCAGGCTGAGGTAATTCTCCCTGATTGTCTTTTCACCACACTGTAAAGTCCTATAACCATGCTCCCCACCTCACACTCAGGGGTGCAGTCCTCCCGCAGCTGCACAGGCCTTTCTGGACCTTGTGATGGACCCTATTCAGAGCCCTGGTCAGGAGGCCTGGGGTGATTATGAACCCCTGGGTGGTTTGTGTATTTATGTGTTTCTGTGTTTGTTTATGTGTGTTCATATATGGCTCTGTGTGTACTTGTGTGTCTCTGGCTGGCTATTCATGTTTATATGTGCCTGCTTATATGTTTGCATGAGTGCCTTGTGTCTGTCTGTGTCATAGTGGTTGATGTGTATGTCTGTTGACTGTGCCTGGGAGTGGATTTGTGTGTCTGCCTGTGTCTGTGTACAGCTGTGGGAGCATCACTTGTGGTGACCCTTAGAGAGAGAGGCTTACTGGTTCATGCTTATCAGCCAGTGGCGAGGTTGGGACACTGGTATCCAGTTGAGCTATCCCTTGTAGTAGCGGTGGTCCACCCCACCAAACATCACCACACTGCCCTCTGGCTTGTTTCTGTAGAGAGAGGAGAGGGGGAGATCTTTGGAGGAGATTCTGTCTGAGAGCTGTGCTTGTCTACTCATCAAGGCCCTAATAAGGTCTCCATCTACAGATGCAGAATTCGAGGCTAGGACAATTGAGAACCAGACTGAGGTCGGTTGCTGGCTAATGAGTGGCACAAAGGAGGTTAGAAGCCTGGCCACCTGGCAAGGCTCTATCCATTCAGTTTTCAGAAGAGGCCCTGGACCTCCTGTAACCTGAGTGCTCAGAGATACCCTCAGAGGTCAGTGTGCTGAAGGGTTTTGGCTTCCCCCTTGTCCAGCCTGTATTTTTTTCAGAAAAATCAAGGCCTGAAGCACTAGGGTGTGGATTCAAGTCACCCAGGGTTGGCTTCACTGGCCCATGACCTGTGTTGTCCATTGGGCCCCACACTCAGCAG
>NW_011486238.1:4467-5800 GCF_000754665.1 Bison bison bison | reverse complement strand
TTGTGTGTATCTGCAGACACAAGAGATAAGTGTCAGTCAGGTGCCAAGGGTGGAGAAGGGAGTTGAGGGCAAGTAAAAGATGGGTGGGTTGGAGGGTGTTTGTACTCACAACAGGCTGGACTGGTACAGGTGATGGAAGGCACCCACAAGTTAGCTGAGCCTGTGTCAAAGACGACCCGGAACTCCTGAGGGGGTGTTCCAATGGTGATGTTACCCACGTAGGCAGTCTGTGGGGACCAAGATGGGTGGGTTAGTGCAGATCTGGCTCCCCTCGATTCCCACACTGCTGCCTCCCTCTGGGTGTCACATGTCTTCTGAGATCACTTTCCAATCACCATGCAGCTCACAGCCTTTGTTCTCAGAGGTGCCTGCATTTGATATTTTTTCTTGCACCACGTGGTGTGTGGGATATTCACTCTATGACCAGGGGTTGAAAAAGTACCTCCTGCATTCGAAGCCCAGAGTCATAAGCACTGGACCTCCAGGGAAGTCCTGGTGCCTTCATTTGAGAAGCTCTCTAGTCTCCTCTTCAAACCCAGTCTGTGCACACCCTTCTCCAGGAGGGTCTCCTTGATCAATCCCAGCCACTCCCTCTAAACTCAGACCACATCCCATAAACACTGCACAGGTGACCCTTTCATTTGTCATATATTTACTCTTTGCCTATCCCTCAGGCTGCCTGCACAATCTTGAAGACAAAATGTGCTCTTTTCTCTAATCTAATAACAACATCCACAGTGTTAGATTCTTATGGCCTTACACAGAATAGGGATTCGGTAACTTTTTCCTGCTGTTATTCTTGCATCTGTGGAAGTTGAATTCTTCTGCCTGGGGAATTCACAATTGCTTTGCAGTTGGCTTTATCTTTTGACTAGAGATGGCTCACCCTTCATCTGTAACTGAGTGGCTCACTTAGTTCAGAAAGAACAATCTCCCTCAAACTAATGACACATCTTTGACACAGACATGGATGTTTACCTGCCACCTGGTCATTGCTGGGCCCAGTCACCACAGACCAAGAGTTGTGGATGAGAATGCCTTCTCCTCTGGAATGGGGTTCCTGTTCCCCAGTGTTTCTGCCTCCTGCAGGAGCCCCAGCCCCAACTTCCCTTGTGCCACCTCCAGAAGAACCTCAGTGCTAGGCCAGAGCACCAGGGGGCGCTGTGAGAGCCATCCTCCCTACAAACTCACATCCAGATAGTTCCTCAGGGGGTGAATAGTTATTTTGGAGTCATTCTTGGACAGTCTGTAAGCTTGTTCCTCTAGGAAATTGTTCAGCAAGTTTTTTTCCCTCAGGGTTTCTCGCAAGGTCTTCATTTTCTTTAGAGGCAAA
>NW_011486238.1:0-339 GCF_000754665.1 Bison bison bison | reverse complement strand
CCCTTGGACTGCAAGGACATCCAACCAGTCCATTCTGAAGGAGATCATTCCTGGGTGTTCATTGGAAGGACTGATGCTGAAGCTGAAACTCCAGTACTTTGGCCACCTCATGCGAAGAGTTGACATTGGAAAAGACTCTGATGCTGGGAGGGATTGGGGGCAGGAGGAGAAGGGGACAACAGAGGATGAGATGGCTGGATGGCATCACCGACTTGATGGACATGAGTTTGGGTGACCTCCGGGAGTTGGTGATGGACAGGGAGGCCTGGCGTCCTGCAATCCATGGGGTTGCAAAGAGTCAGACATGACTGAGCTACTGGACTGAACTGAACTGAACCT
>NW_011486237.1:5375-6359 GCF_000754665.1 Bison bison bison | reverse complement strand
ACAATCTGCCAAAATACAGAAAGGACACCCAAACTCAGCAATTTAAACAAGATGAAGAGACAGAGGAATACCCAGCAGGTAAAGGAACAGGATAAATGCCCACCAAGCCAAACAAAAGGGGAAGAGATAGGGAATTTACCTGATAAATATTTCTGAACAATGATAGTGAAATTGATCCAAAATCTTAAAATCAAAATGGAATCACAGATAAATAGCCTGGAGACAAGGACTGAGAAGATGCAAGAAAGGTTTAACAAGGACCTAGAAGGAATAAAAAACAGTCAATATATAATGAATAATGCAATAAATGAGATCAAAAACACTCTGGAGGCAACAAATAGTAGAATAACAGAGGCAGAAGATAGAATTAGTGAACTAGAAGATAGAATGGTAGAAATAAATGAATTAGAGAGGAAAAAAGAAAAATGAATTAAAAGAAATGAAGACTTTTGGATCGCAGCCATTCTGACTGGTGTGAAATGGTACCTCATACTGGTTTTGATTTGCATTTCTCTGATAATGAGTGATGTTGAACATCTTTTCATGTGTTTGTTAGCCATCTGTATGTCTTCTTTGGAGAAATGTCTATTTAGTTCTTTGGCCCATTTTTTGATTGGGTCGTTTATTTTTCTGGAGTTGAGCTGTAGGAGTTGCTTGTATATTTTTGAGATTAGTTGTTTGTCAGCTGCTTTATTTGCTATTATTTTCTCCCATTCTGAAGGCTGTCTTTTCACCTTGCTAATAGTTTCCTTTGATGTGCAGAAGCTTTTAAGATTAATTAGGTCCCATTTGTTTATTTTTGATTTTACAAAAGTCTACAAATAATAAATGCTGGAGAGGGTGTGGAGAAAAGGGAACCCTCTTACACTGTTGGTGGGAATGCAAACTAGTACAGCCACTATGGAGAACACTGTGGAGATTCCTTAAAAAACTGGAAATAGAACTGCCTTATGATCCAGCAATCCCACTGCTAGGCACACACAC
>NW_011486237.1:947-1930 GCF_000754665.1 Bison bison bison | reverse complement strand
CTAGAGGAGAACATAGGCAAAACACTCTCCGACATACATCACAGCAGGATCCTCTATGACCCCCCTCCCAGAATATTGGAAATAAAAGCAAAAATAAACAAATGGGACCTGATTAAACTTAAAAGCTTCTGCACAACAAAGGAAACTATAAGCAAGGTGAAAAGACAGCCTCCGAATGGGGGAAAATAATAGCAAATGAAGCAACAGACAAACAACTAATCTCAAAAATATAAAAGCAACTCCTACAGCTCAATTCCAGAAAAATAAATGACCCAATCAAAAAATGGGCCAAAGAACTAAATAGACATTTCGCCAAAGATGACATACAGATGGCTAACAAACACATGAAAAGATGTTCAACCTCACTCATTATCAGAGAAATGCAAATCAAAAACACTATGAGGTACCATTTCAAGCCAGTCAGAATGGCTGTGATCCAAAAGTCTACAAGCAATAAATGCTGAAGAGGGTGTGGAGAAAAGGGAACCCTCTTACATTGTTGGTGGGAATGCAAACTAGTACAGCCACTATGGAGAACAGTATGTAGATTCCTTAAAAAACTGGAAATAAAACTGCCTTATGATCCAGCAATCCCACTGCTGGGCATACACACCAAGGAAACCAGAATTGAGAGACACGTGTACCCCAACATTCATAGCAACACAGTTTATAATAGCCAGGACATGGAAGCAACCTAGATGTCCATCAGCAGACGAATGGATAAGAAAGCTGTGGTACATATAACAATGGAGTATTACTCAGCCATTAAAAAGAATACATTTGAATCAGTTCTAATGAGGTGGATGAAACTGGAGCCTATTATACAGAGTGAAGTAAGCCAGAAAGAAAAACACCAATACAGTATACTAACGCATATATATGGAATTTAGAAAGATGGTAACGATAACCCTGCATGCGAGACAGCAAAAGAGATACAGATGTATAGAACAGTCTTTTGGACTCTGTGGGAGAGGGTGGGATGA
>NW_011486237.1:0-847 GCF_000754665.1 Bison bison bison | reverse complement strand
AGCAGAAAAAGAAATAAAAGGAATCCAAAATGGAAAAGAAGTAAAACTCTCACGTTTGCAGATGACATGACCCTCTACATAGAAAACCCTAAAGTCTCCACCAGAAAATTACTAGAACTAATCAATGAATACAGTAAAGTTGCAGGATATAAAATCAACACACAGAAATCCCTTGCATTCCTATACACTAATAATGAGAAAATAGAAAGAGAAATTAAGGAAACAATTCCATTCACCATTGCAACGAAAAGAATAAAATACTTAGGAAAGACCTAAATATTTCCTAAAATACTTAGGAAAGAAACTAAAGACCTATATATAGAAAACTATAAAACACTCATGAAAGAAATCAAAGAGGACACTAATCGATGGAGAAATATAACATGTTCATGAATTGGAAGAATCAATATAGTGAAAATGAGTTACTACCCAAAGCAATTTATAGATTCAATCCCTATCAAGCTACCAACGGTATTCTTCACAGAGCTAGAACAAATAATTTCACAATTTGTATGGAAATACAAAAAAACTCGAATAGCCAAAGCTATCTTGAGAAAGAAGAATGGAACTGGAGGAACCAGCCTGCCTGTCTTCAGGCTCTGCTACAAAGCCACAGTCATCAAGACAGTATGGTACTGGCACAAAGACAGAAATATAGATCAATGGCACAAAATAGAAAGCCAGAGATAAATCCACGCACATATGGACACCTTATCTTTGACAAAGAGGCAAGAATATACAATGGATTAAAGACACTCTCTTTAACAAGTGGTGCTGGGAAAACTGTTCAACCACTTGTAAAAGAATGAAACTAGAGCACTTTCTAACACCATACACAAAAATAAAC
>NW_011486236.1:5193-5694 GCF_000754665.1 Bison bison bison | reverse complement strand
TGTATAGAATCTAACAAACACAATAAACTAGTGAATATAACAATAAAAGCAGACTCATAGAGAACAAACAGGTGGTTATTAGTGGGGGCAGGGCCAGTAGAGGGGTGTGGGTGTGGGAGATGCAAACAATTGGGTATAAGGTCGGCTTAAGGATGTATTGTTACAACACGGAGAATATAGCCAATATTTTGTAATAACTGTAAATGGAAAGTAACCTTTAAAATTGTTACATAGCCATTGTTATGGCTACAGTCCACAGGGTCACAAAGAACCAGATAGGACAGAAGCGACTGAGCACACACATACACAAGTGAAAGAAACCAATCTGAAAAAGCTACATATCATATGATTCCAACTATATGATATTCTGGATGAAGCAAAACTATGGAGACAGTAAAAAGATCAATGTTTGCAAGGGGTTATAGCAAAGAAGGGAAAAAAATTTACAGAACACTTTTAAGAAAAGAAAGCCTAACCAATGAGTAAAAGTCAAAAAGTTTA
>NW_011486236.1:0-1212 GCF_000754665.1 Bison bison bison | reverse complement strand
CAAGGAGAGATAAGAAAGCCTTCCTCAGTGATCAATGCAAAGAAATAAGAGGAAAACAACAGAATGGGAAAGACTAGAGATCTCTTTAAGAAAATTAGAGATACCAAGGGAAGATTTCATGCAAAGATGGGCTCAATAAAGGACAGAAATGGTAAGGACCTAACAGAAACAGAAGACATTAAGAATAGGTGGTAAGAATAAACAGAAGAAGTGTACAAAAAAGTTCTTCACGACCCAGATAAGCATGATGGTGTGATCACTCACCTAGAACCAGACATCCTGGAATGTGAAGTCAAGTGGGCCTTAGGAAGCATCACTACAAACAAAGCTAGTGGAGGTGCTGGAATTCCAGTAGAGCTATTTCAAATCCTGAAAGATGATGCTGTGAAAGTGCTGCACTGAATATGCCAGCAAATTTGGAAAACTCAGCAGTGGTCACAGGACTGGAAAAGGTCAGTTTTCATTCCAATCCCAAAGAAAGTCAATGCCAAAGAATGCTCAAACTACCTCACAATTGCACTCATCTCACATGCTAGTAAAGTAATGTTCAAAATTCTCCAAGCCAGATTTAAGCAATATGTGAACCGTGAACTTCCAGATGTTCAACTTGATTTTAGAAAAGGCAGAGGAACCAGAGATCAAATTGCCAACATTCGCTGGATCATCAAAAAAGCAAGAGAGTTCCAGAAAAACATCTGTTTCTGCTTTATTGACTATGCCAAAACCTTTGACTGTGTGGATCACAATAAACTGGAAAATTCTGAAAGAGATGTGAATACTAGACCACCTGACCTGCCTCTTGAGAAACCTGTATGCAGGTCAGGAAGCAACAGTTAGAACTGGACATGGAACAACAGACTGGTTCCAAAGAGGAAAAGGAGTATGTCAAGGCTGTATATTGTCACCCTGCTTATTTAACTTCTATGCAGAGTACACCATGAGAAACGCTGGGCTGGAGGAAGCACAGGCTAGAATCAAAACTGCTGGGAGAAATATCAATAAACTCAGATATGCAGATGACAACACCCCTAGGGCAAAAAATGAAGAACTAAAGAGCCTCTTGATGAAGGTGAAAGAGGAGAGTGAAAAAGTTAGCTTAAAGCTCACCATTCAGAAACTAAGATCATGTCACCTGGTTCCATCACTTCATGGCAAATAGATGGGGAAACAGTGGAAACAGTGGCTGACTTTATTATTCTGGGCTCCAAAATC
>NW_011486235.1:5253-6091 GCF_000754665.1 Bison bison bison | reverse complement strand
GAGCGAGAAAGGACTTTGGCTCCTCCTTTTATATGTTTGTTCCTCCACCTGGGCCTGCCCTATGCAAATTGGGCTTAGCCAGGAGTGCTGTTTGTTCTACCTGAGGTCTTCACTCTGGTCCTCGGACCTTCCTTTGACCTTCCTTTGTTCTATTTTCGTGGGCTTTTCCCTTCCTTGTCTTTTAGCCACCACATTTTGGACTCCTTTTCCCTATTCTACCTACTTAACAGTAAAGAATCTGCCTACCAATGCAGGGAACACGGGTTCAATCCCTGGTCCTAGAAGATTCCACATGCCCAGGGGCAACTAAGCCCCCGAACAACTATTGAAGTTTGCATGCTCCAGAGCCCAAGTTCTGCAACCAGAGAAAGCACTGCAATGAGAAGCCATGGCAGGCCAACTAGAGGACAGCCTCTGCTCACTACACCTAGACAAACTAGCAATACAGACCCAGCATAGTCAAAAGTAATTCACGGCTACTAGAGGGCAGCCTCCGCTCACTACAACTAGACAGACTAGCAATAAAGACCCAGCACAGTCAAAAGTAATTCACGGCCACTAGAGGGCAGCCTCTGCTCACTACAACTAGACAGACTAGCAATAAAGACCCAGCACAGTCAAAAATAATTCACGGCCACTAGACGGCAGCCTCTGCTCACTACAACTAGACAGACTAGCAATAAAGACCCAGCACAGTCAAAAATAATTTAATGTTAAAAAAAAAAAAGGACAGTTCTTTGAAGAAATGACCGAGACTAGGGGTGAGACTGTAAATATATGAGCCAGGGTAATCTTAAATTATGAGAAAGTAAAAAAAGTAAAGACAACTATCAAGCTG
>NW_011486235.1:0-1359 GCF_000754665.1 Bison bison bison | reverse complement strand
CCTTTCTGCAACTGCCAGGTAAGGGGGCTCTGAGACTGTGCCAACAGAGAGGGTGGAATACATGGATCCCTGCTCCATCCTGTGCCATGGAGCCCCAGTTCCTTAACCTGTGGTCCACACCCCTCCACTCCACTCACTGGATGCCGATCAATGGCGACCCAGGAGCCCACTAAATATGCGTTCCCAGCCACAATGGCGACCCCCAAGACCCACAGCCTAGGAGCTCAGAGGAGGTGCGCTCAGCCCCCTACGCGCACCCCGCCTCCAACGTGGGCCAGGTGTGCTCTGCCCATACGCCCACTTCCAAGAGAGGCCCGCAAGCCTCGCTATTGCTGCGGGGTGAAATCCATCCAGGAGCAAATCCACCCCACCAAGGTAACCCAAGCTTTTTATCAGCTGTGAAGTCGTTCAGTCGTGTCCAACTCTTTGTGACCCCATGGATGTAGCCTACCAGGCTCCTCTGTCCATGGCATTTTTCAGGGAAGAGTACTGGAGTGGGTTGCCATTTCCTTCTCCAGGGGATCTGCCCAACCCAGGGATCGAACCCGGGTCTCCTGAAATGCAGGCAGACGCTTTACCATCTGAGCCACATGCTAAGTACCTAAAAAGGGGGAGGCGAGCGAGTGGCACAGCGCGCCCAACGGGCCACTGCCCCTACATCAACCACCACTACATCTTCGATCTCGGCCGTCTGCGAGCCTCGGCGCTGCCAGCTGTGATGCTTGGGGACCCCGGCCGTGCACTGGTAGACCGCCCCCCAGAGGTCCCTGCTGACCCCAGACGACCACCCCCACGTCCCCCGAAACGGGGCAGACCCCTCCCCCATCAACTGGTGGGTATTTAAAAACCTGGTGGCCACCCAGGCAGAAAAGAAGGGAGAAGGGCACCTTGCTGCCCTTTCATGGTGGAATCTGTGGCTGTCCTGCTGAGAGGGGGGGCCTTTCCATGGGGACCCTGTGCAATAAGTGTGGTGTTTAGAACTGAATAGAGGAGGTATTAAATTTTTTAATTAAACTTTTAAATTAAAAAAATCTACCACCATACGGCCGCACCCCCCACCACGACCTCTCCCCTCAACCACCTGGGTCCCCTACGCGTGCCCCAGGCACCCTTCTCCCCCGACCACCAAGGGCAGAGGGAAGGGGCTCTGAAAGGAAGCGTGGTGCCAAGCGGGCAAGGGACACAACAGAGGTAAGGAGGCGAGAGGGCGAGAGAACCAGACAAGACAGCCGCGGCACGCGTGGGAAGCAGGGTTGGGAGCAAGCCCCGAGGCCTCGGAGGGCATGGGGAGTGACTGGCGACCGCACAGCAGCCCAGAGCAGCGACGACCGACGACCGGCCGAGGCAGACCGGTCCAGG
>NW_011486234.1:4136-4837 GCF_000754665.1 Bison bison bison | reverse complement strand
AGGTGGCTTGTCAAGGTTTCTTGGTTAGGGAAGCTTGTGTCGGTGTTCTGGTGAGTGGAGCTGTATTTCTTCTCTCTGGAGTGCAATAAAAAGTCCAGTAATGAGTTATGGGATGTCTATGGTTTTGGGGTGACTTTGGGCTGACTGTGTCTTGGAGCTCAGGGCTGTGTTCCTTGCTGCTGGATAATTTGCTTGCTATGTCTTGCCCTGAAACTTGTTTCGCCCAGAGAGGTTTACAGCGTTATATGGAGAAGAGAAGAGTGAGGAGAGAGTTAGAGGTGACCCAAATGAGATGAGGTGGAATCAATAGAGGGGAAAGTGGGCTATTCAGTAATCTCTTCCTTATGTGCACTCCACAACTTGACTGCTCATAGTTGTTCACAGAGTTATACAGAGAAGAGAAGAAGGAAGAAGGTGGCAGAGGTGGCCAGGAGAATAAATGGGGGGAATGAAGAGGAGGGAGACAGATCCAGCCAGTAATCAGTTCCCTAAATGTTCTCCACCGTCTGGAACACACAGAAATTCACAGCGTTGGGTAGAGTAGAGAGGGGTTAAGAAGGAGACACAGGCGACCTAGTGGAGAAAAAGGAGAGTCCAAAGGGAGAGAGAGCAGTTAAGCCAGTAATCTCGCTCCCTAGTGAAAAATGGGTACTGAAGATTGGGTTCTTAAGGTACAAAATTGGTAACAAATACATAAAAAC
>NW_011486234.1:0-667 GCF_000754665.1 Bison bison bison | reverse complement strand
GGGGTAGCTCCTCCCTCCTGCCACCCCTGACCTTGGACGCGGGGTAACTCCTCTCATTGCGGCCCCTGACCTCGGATGCAGGGAATCTCCTCTCGGCTGCTCCTCCTGACCTCAGATGTGGGGTAGCTCCTCTCAGCTGTTCCTGGGCTGTCGCAGTCTGGTACCCTCAGCCGCTGCCCCTGACCTAGTATGTGGGGTAACTGCTCTATCCTAAGATAATAGTTACTCATTATATATAATACTGCTGGTTTTAAGTTTCCTGCTGGAGCATTTGTGCTGTGCTTCTGTGACAACTGGGTAAAATGTTGACAAAATACACAACCTATAATATATTTCTCCATTAACATAATATATTGAGCCTGTTTGTGTTATCTAGTTAGATTTTCTCTAACATGGCAACTACAAAAATACAGAGGAGGACAAGAAACAAAAGATAGGATGTGGAGGGGAGCAGGAAGTTGAACCCCTGTGGCATGAAGTGAGAAAAATTTTGATCATCAATGATTTCTATTGAAATATTTGGTACCAGAAGTTTAAAACAATGAAAGAAAATTTTACATACTGAATGATGGAGAAGTGATTTTGATATACACATCATATAATTTCAATGCTCAGCTAGCCAGAAGACCCTGACTATGATCTATGCCCAGTACACTAGGCATTTGTT
>NW_011486233.1:23198-24289 GCF_000754665.1 Bison bison bison | reverse complement strand
TGGAAGAAAAACACTAATCATATCCTAGTAAAGTGATAAATGAAATAAAATTAGGTTGCTAGAAGCATATAGTTAGAAATAGTCAACCAAAAACACATTTTCCCATTGCTTTCCTGCGGGTCTCACTTAACAATAGTTCCTTGGAGAACTGCAAGATGTTTAGCTAATCTTATCTGTCATGTTCTTTAAGTCAGTGCTATTTGTAGCAACAAAATTATGTAGTATTTTCTTTCTCTCTGTCTCTCTCTGCTTAGACTTATCTATGAATTTTATAATTATGATTTTTGAAATGATGCTGCTACTTCATGTATGTAGGCTTGGTGGAATTTGAGGTTCCTCTTTCTTTGTGTAATGCCTTAGGTAAATGTCAGCATTACGAATATCTGAATTTAATTTAGATCTCAGATATCCTTTGTTTCCTGAAAACTTAGCTACAGTTTTATAAGGTTCTACCAAAAGTTGCATTCTATGGTTCTAGACCCTACAAAGCATAAATACAGTATTTCTCTCCTCCTGATGGCAAGAGAAGGTTTGAAGCCCAAGTCTAAAAGCTTTCCAGTTTTGAGCCTTATGACGGCAAGATAAAGTGCTTACATATTGCTGTCTCTTCAAAGTTATGACTTGCCTTGGAGATTAGATAATCGCTTTAGCTATTACTCTAGAAACTATAGAGTATTACTGAAATTACTTCAGGGCATCTGAGGAAATGACTTTGCTTTTTTAGTTACTAGAATGGATTTTAAGAGTGTGGGCGTAAAATGTTGCCCATAAAATGGGCATACAATGTTTGTGTGAAGCTGTCATATTGGTGAAAGAAAATGCACACTTTTTGATTAGTAGACCTTTATATTTCTTAATGTTCTTGTTTTAAGTTGCACATTTAAAATTCCCTTTGAAAATCTTAGGAGCTCTTTAATTTATCTCGGGCACTGTGATTAGACACCATAAGACTGGAGCAAGTTGTGATGATCTATCTGGTAAAAATTACTGTAAGCATCTATTATTGGAAAAGGAGTCCTGAAATAATAAAGAAATTTCAGTGTTTGATGCTTCATTCTCCTCACCAAAATTTAAAATGAAAACTTGTATGG
>NW_011486233.1:21694-23098 GCF_000754665.1 Bison bison bison | reverse complement strand
CCTTATTATTTATCATGTGTAATTCTTATCTTGATTGTAAAACTCATGCTCACTTATTAAAGGCAGTCTAGAGACGTATGTAATTGATAAAATAAACCACCAATCATACTTTTCAAGCTCAGTACATTTCAGCATTACTTCTCAGCTCAGTACATCTTATCTCCATCTTCATCTCCATCTCTGTTTAGCTCTTGCTCTCTCTCCCTCCATTCATTTCTCTTCTGTATGATAATTTTTCATGGAGCATTATATTATTAGAATGTTTCAATATTAACCTTTAAAAATCTGACTTTGTATATCTATATAATATTCCATTTAGTAGAATATCATAATTGTCTTGACTAGACCTTATTATACATACAGATTGTTTTCAGGTATTTACAATTATAAATGAATTGGCTGTGAACATTCTTAATATAAATATTTGGCTTCTTCTCAATATTTCCTTAGGATTGATTCCTCTAAGTGAGTGTATGAACTTTGAAAGGCTAAATGCTTTTCAGAAAGCTTTTGCCAGTGTACCTTTCACCTACAATTAATGTGAATGCTGGCATTGCTGCATCTTTTCCCCTGAGCTTAATAAACACAGTGGTTTATTTCATATTTGTTGAGAGTTATAAGGGACTATTTCCAAATGTTTAAATTGGCTTATCTATTGCAGACCATAGTTGTCACATACACACTAAATGTTGATTTTGTTAGCCAAATAGATAGATATTTGTTTTGTATACTGTGTGCCAGGTACTTAGGAATGTGTCCCCTTTATCAAGAGCACTGAGGTGAGAAAACATGAAGGGATAAGTTGAGAGAACATAGTCAGTATTAAAAACCCATTATGACCTCATATAACTTCTCTAGGCTTCAGTTACCTCGGCCCTAAATTCAGATTACTCAAGTATATGTGTAGCTCTTAATATTTTATGCTCAGAGGTCTTGAGCAGCTAATACAGACTGTGAAACTTTCATTAGAACACACACACACACACAAATTAACAGGTGCTTCAAGAACTTCTAGGAAATCTATGGATTTTCTAGCTCACCTGAACTTGAAGAGGATAGCGTCTCTTCTGATTTCACAGGTCTGTAAGTCTAGTTTTTTTTTTTATAAATCAGATCATATCCTGGCCTAAATTTCTTCAATGTCTTCCCACTGAAATTTTAATCAAGCTCATTACCAATCATTGCCGGCACAACACAGATCTGACCCCTCTTTGATCTAACCATTTCCCAATTTGTTCTTTGGTTGCCTTGCTCCAGCCACACATTGTTTATTTACAAAGAAGAAAAAACTTTATTAATGGTATTCTTGACATATGAAAAAAAAAAAACTTATATTTAAAGTGTAAAATTTGATAAATTTTGATGTTTGTGTGTACATTTAAAATCATCACAGTCAAGATGATA
>NW_011486233.1:20130-21064 GCF_000754665.1 Bison bison bison | reverse complement strand
TAGGTCTATTTCTGTCAGTCTATTTAAAAGTGACTTCAGAAGTCACTAGTTTACTCCACATTACCCATAGATAGGTCCTGTTGCATGTTGAAATCCATCCCGTTATTTGTGGTCCCATCCATGGGGTCTCAAAGAGTCGGACACTACTAAGAGATTTCACTTCACTTCTCTTTCCTCAAACCAGCTTGGTTTCCATTCTTACTTATTTAAAATTTACCACCAGTTTTTTTGATTGTGAAACCAGAGTTGTCTTGGCCTTTGCTTTACCTCCAGACAAATTAAGCTGGTCACGGTTTTATGTCAGTTCTTTCTCTTTTTTTTTTCCTTTGCCTCAAAACCCAGAACTCCTGAGGGCTGCTCTTTCATTCTGTCTTTCCTAGAATATTACAGTATTTCCTAACTTTCTGCCCTGCCTATGGTCTTTAATCTTCTTAAAACACTTCCCTAATTATTGTCACTCCAGGCTTTTAATACGTTCAATGGTTGCCTGTTGCATTCAGGATTAAAGAAAAAAATCTCCTTACTAGGAATTTGAAGCTCTTCTATCCTTGACTCCCTGTTATCTCCCCTTTGCAGCCTCATCTCTGTTCTATTAACGCCATCATTTCTTGCAGCTAAGTCACCTCTTCTCCCTTCACATTTAGAATTTACCCTCTCCATGCATTTCCTTCTGCCAGCATTTCCCAGCATTAGTTACAGAGATGCTAATAGGTTTTTCAGGAGGAAAGCATTCCATAGTCCAGTAAATTTGGTACACTTGAAATGTTCTTCTTGGAGACTGATTATTCTCATTAGCATACTTAAGGGTCTGAGATGGCTTACATTGAAGAAGCCTGTCTCTTTTTCCTACAGTTTCCCAAATTCTTTTAGCCAAGGAACCCTTTATTTTAGAACACCTATTAACATCTCCTGCAAAGTAGTGTTCATGGAACTT
>NW_011486233.1:19440-20030 GCF_000754665.1 Bison bison bison | reverse complement strand
TTGGGTTGGTAAGATCCCCTGGAGAAGGGAATTGCTACCCATTATAGTATTCTTTTCTGGAGAATTCCTTGGACAAAGGAGTCTGGTAGGCTACAGTCCATTGGATCTCAAAGAGTCAGGCACAAGTGAGCGACTAACACTTTTAGTTTTAGAGTTTTGTAGAACACTCAAATCAACATAAGCACCTTGAGGACAGTGTCTTTACTTTCTGTTATTATTAAAGTCCTGACTACACCTAGCACAGGGCCTTAGCATTTAGTCACATACTTGCTTATTTATTATTAACTGATATACAATACTTTCTCATGCACCTTACATTGTATCAAATAGTAAATGTTTATTTGTTTATTCAATTGTTAATTCTCTATTGTGGTCTCATTTAGTTGTTCTATTCCTAATTAATTGTTCATAGGAGGGAAGAAAAGGGCTCATATGATTTGATTTTTAAAGGCTGGATGGTATTTTATAGAAGCATTGGAGATTTTCTTAATTAAATTTGTTAAATATATATTTAACTTGAGTAAAAAAAAAGCTACTTTAAAGTAATAGCATTTTTGTAATTACACAAGTTTCATATCATAATGATCTCA
>NW_011486233.1:19126-19340 GCF_000754665.1 Bison bison bison | reverse complement strand
AAATGCTGGCTTCAGTTATTCACTCTTAGAAATGCCCTCCCTTGCTTCTTGTCAGTGAAACATCGCCATTCGAGAACAGATCAGTGTGACAAACTTTGAAAAGCATCATCCAAAACTCTGGGAATTTCTTTGAACTTCACTTTTGGTATTCCCTGATGACTCAGATGGTAAAGAATCTGCCTGCAATGCAGGAGACTCGGGTTTGATCATTGGG
>NW_011486233.1:16653-19026 GCF_000754665.1 Bison bison bison | reverse complement strand
TGTATGGTTTCCCAGTTCTTGTCTACATGCCTTCTCTTATTCAGGGTGATTTGAAGAGGCAGTGCAAAATATTTAAAAAAAAAAGGGGGGGGGGAACAGCTAGAATGAGAAGCAGTAGTTATAAGATCTGATCTCAGTGTTTTTGCTAATTAGCTGTGACTTTAAGTAAGCTATTTACTATCCTTGGATCTTATTTTCTTCATCATTAAAAGGAGCGAATAAGGTTAGTGGACTCATCAGAAGTCTTCCAGCTCACATAACTCAGGCTTCTCCTATTCCTACTCAGTGGGTTTACAGATAAAGATCATTTTAACTTATAAGCAGAAACACTATGTGCCTCTCCTTAAGTATACTAAGTGACATTTGTAGAGCAAAATTGTATACAGTGTGCTTGTGTGGACAGCATGTTTGAGAAGCACACAGATAACTCTGGCAAGGAGTCTGGTAGTATAGATTCAGATCAATCTTAACAGGGAGACTAATGAAGTTGAAAAAGCTCCATCTTCTCAGTGACCTAGGAAATAAGGTCATTTGCTGACACTGAAGGATCTGGGATAGGTTTGAAATGTAAAGAGATTAGAAATCATTTGGACCAACCTCTGTGGGACATTTTCCTGGGATTCAAATAGAGATGAATAAAAGAAGTAGTTAGGCAGGTTTGACCTAAATACTATTATCCAATTTGCTCTTTCTTCAGACTGAATCTGAATAGCATTTTATAATTTCCAAGGGTCAAGTCTACTATGAGGAGGAATATTTATTAATAGTGGACACACTTTTTTAACTGTTTTACAAACTCTAAAGACAGTTCTCAGTAGTAAGCTATATCACTTTAAAAAACATAAATAACGTATTAGAATAATGTATCAACTTCTAAATGACTTGAAGTGATGGTGACAATGCAATAAAAGGCAAATGTTCTATAGCTGGATATGAGTGGTATTCACTCATATGTATGTAGGCTTATTTGGGTCAGAGATCTGTCTGAGTTAACGGCTGGGCAGCCTGCAGTAAGCGGATAGTCACCATCTGATGGTCTCTTTGGTTTACCACTCTGTAATTGAACCTCTCATTTGCCCTATTATAACATTCTATACAAGTGTTTTGGCTAACCGTCTGAATGACAATGCTGTTATGGCATATATCATTCTACTGTCAGATTTTGTGGAGAATCACTTTTTGAATTTATTTTACTACAATTAAGACTGTAATGCAAATAGTCTATTTTGTATCAATATATATTCACGTGAGCGTTCTAGAAGTGTTATCTCTTTTCAGGATTAAATATATTTTTAAAGAGTTGGACTGCTTGATGCCTAATTTTTAGGTTTCATTTTTGAATTAAATACACTTAAAAGTATGGGATGGAACATTAGGAAAAAAAACGCAATTCTAAAACAATGTTCAATAACAAACAATAAAAACGTCTGCTATATATGAAGAGAGCCTACTTAGTCCAGCATTTAAAGTTTTGTTTTGTATTTTTTTTCAGAAGTGAAAATGACATATTTCTCCTCTACTAACACCCTATCCCCACAGAGGTGCTTGATTGCCATAAAAATAATCAAGGGCTCTGATTTTCTGAGTGACCTAGGAAATTTAAGAAGCAATGCCACTCCACTTATTTAATACATAATGTTGTTGAAAGCTTTCTCAAAACTGCATTACTAAGTGTACATTTATGGTGATGATCATTGCAGTTCGATGAAGAATTCACGGCTCGACAGGAAGCTCAAGCTGAGCTTCAAAAAAGAGAAGAAAAAATCAAAGAACTTGAAACAGAAATCCAGCAACTTCGAACCCAGGTAATGAGACAAGATACAAACTTTGTGTCATGTCACAGTGAGTCTGATGGTAAAAAATTATCTTGTTCAATGGGAGGAAAACGTAACCAGAAGCAGACTTTTTGGCAGTTTCCCATTTTAATTGAAATAACTATAGATTTTATTTTCTAGGACAATAAATCATTTTAATGTTTGGATAAAAATAAGGCATTCGTTGCATAAACTGCCCTGAACATTTTTAATGGAATATATTACACAAGCAAGACTCTTTTTGAGATGAAATTTTCATGATGATTTGAAAAGTTGAATGCTTAGTATTTTCTTTCAAAAGGAATGTGGAAATGCTCATTAATTTTAATTATGCCCAAAGCTTTTTGAGATCTCTTTAAATCTTGACTACCATAATTTCAAAATCTATAAACTTTACATTTCCCCCTATATTCCCTATGAAAAAAAACCCCATATACACTTAAAATCTTAACTATGGTGTCTAAATTATAGAGCTGATGAAGTAATTTCAGCACAACATAGTTTTTAAATGAATATAAAGAAATATCAAATTAGTTTTAAGCATAGTTGGTATTTGTTG
>NW_011486233.1:15358-16553 GCF_000754665.1 Bison bison bison | reverse complement strand
CTATTAATACAAAAAATAGGATACACATTTATATTCAAATTATTAAACAAATTCATTTATACACAAAACTTGTAGGGTACATTTCTAATTTACTGAACTTTTCAGAAGGATTATATTAATTTTTTCCAGAATTTCTTTGATATCTCAATCAAGATTGGAAAGTCAGAGTGTTCTACAGTTTTGCCACATTAAAAATAAAATTGAAAGAATTTTACATATTTTATTCCTGTCCCTTTTCTTAATCTCAGGAGGGGATTACATTCCAGGAGAGGATTGTCATTTAAGTATATGAACACTTAAGTTGTATGTCTGTAGGTACACACAAAACCATATATATGATTAAAATATTTGGACGATGTGCATTAAATATTAGGAGAAATGTTTTTATCTACCTGTGATTGTTCATTTTTAACAATCTTGCAGATGGGCCAGCCCTTTAAAATTGATTATTCAAAAATAGGTTTTCAATTATTCATTATGTAAAGATATTTCTAGGTTTGGTTAGCTCAGTTAAGTAGTCCATGGTGGAAATTCATATTAGGAATGATTAGAAAAGCTTCTCCCCAAATAAGAATAATAGTATACCAACAAATGTTAATAATTTTAAACTTTTCATTCAGTTAATGTAATGTCATATCTTGACTGCAGAAGATGTGTATTCTTTTGGAGGAGTTTCTTAGGAAAGTGTACAATTATCAAATTCACTGTTACATTCATTTTGAAAAGTGAACCATTGTGATCAGTAATGGTTTAAAGAAACAGGTCCAGATTAATTATCAAAAAAGTGAATAGTGTGGAATGGGATGATCTTTGTCAGCTGTCATGCATCATTATTAGAGAATGAGCTAAGTGTTCCTTTCTGGTGGGAGAAACAAGTTGTAATCTCCTCATACTTCATTCTATTAATTCCCCTCAAGACAACTGACACTCATTCACGAGGAGCTTGTCTGTTGTAGTGGAAAGAGGACTGCATTAGATATGAGAAAAACCACATGTAAATCTTAATCACATTTCAGGCCGTGCAACCGTTGATTAGGCATTGAACCTGTTTGCAGTTACAGTTTGCTCATGTATAACAAGGGAGTTAATGGTGAGTGAGATAAAAATACCCAACCTACATTATAGGGTTATTATAAGGATGAAAAGAAATAATAGATGTAAAAATATGGATAAACCTGGATTTAATATGCAAATG
>NW_011486233.1:15075-15258 GCF_000754665.1 Bison bison bison | reverse complement strand
TCGTCAAGAGGCTCTTTAGTTCTTCTTCGCTTTCTGCCATAAGGGTGGTGTCCTCTGCGTATCTGAGGTCACTGATATTTCTCACGGCAATCTTCATTCTAGCTTGTGCTTCATCCAGCCTGGTATTTCACATGATGTACTCTGCATATAAGTTGAATAAGCAAGGTGACAATATACAGCCTT
>NW_011486233.1:12889-14975 GCF_000754665.1 Bison bison bison | reverse complement strand
CCTTGATATACTCCTTTTCCTATTTGGAACTAGTCTGTTGTTCCATGTCCAGTTCTAACTGTTGCTTCTTGACCTGCATACAGGTTTCTCAAGAGGCAGGTCAGCTGGTCTGGTATTCCCATCTCTAAGAATTTTCCATAGTTTGTTGTAATCCACACAGTCCAAGGTTTTGGCATAGTCATTAAAGCAGAAGTAGGTGTTTTTCTGGAACTCTCTTGCTTTTTTGATGATCCAACAGATGTTGGCAACTTGATCTCTGGTTCCTCTGCCTTTTCTAAATCAATAAATATAAGTTACTTTCTGTTAATTCTTGGTATTAGAAGACAGCTAAGTTACTAGTGCTATGAGACAGATACTTTGTGTAAAGCTAACTGGACCCAACGGAATCAAATCTATTATTTTGTAGTAATCATCTTATATTCATACCAATGTGACTTCTCTCGTGCCTCAGTGGTAAAGAATCTGACTGCCAGTACAGGAGATGAGGGTTCGATCCTTGGATTGGGAAGATACCCCGGATAAGGAGATGGCAGCCCATTCCAGTATTCTTTCCTGGGAAATCCCATGGGGAGAGGAGCCTGGTAGGCAATAGTCCATGGAGTTGCAATGAATCGGACATGACTGAGTGACTAAACAATAGCGACAGTTCATACCAACTAGGCCAGCAGGCTCAAACCATACACAGTGCTTCTTCTTTTCATAAATTTATAATAAAAGGTAAGTTTTAATTATTTTGAAGCAGTATTTCCGAAAATCTTGGAGTATGCCACCTTTCCTAGCCTTAGTATATTAGCAGAGTTAGTCATTCTCCAGGGTTTATAATGCTTATCAAAAATCTGTGCAAGTCTTTTTCACGTACTCTTAAGCGCTTGTGTGTTAGTTGCTCCGTCTTGTCTGACTCTAGGCAACCCTGGACTGTATGTAGCCCACCAGGCTCCTCTGTCCATTGAGATTGTCCAGGCAAGAATATTGGAGTGGGTTGCCATTTTTTCCTCCAGGGGATCTTCTCGATCCAGGGATAGAACCCAGGTCTCCTGCTTTGGCAGGCGTATTCTTTGCCATCTGAGCCACCAGGGAAGCCCACTCTTAAGCCCTTGGATGTTGTCAAAATTAAATGAATCTTAAACAACCCAACCACAAATGTCTACTGATTAGTTTTCTTTGCTACTCTGCTGTACTGTAAACATTTAAATAAACATTGGTTTATTGTATATTTCAGGGACCTAGTTCATCAGGAATTCCAGGCCCTCCTCCAGCACCTCCATTGCCAGGTGGCGGGCCATCCCCACCTGCACCTCCACCACCTCTGCCCGGAGTAGGTCCCCCTCCTCCGCCTCCTTTACCCGGGATGCCTGGAATACCACCACCACCGCCACTGTTTGGGGGACCTCCTCCACCACCTCCCCTTGGAGGAGTTCCTCCACCTCTGGGAGTACCCCTTGATCTGCCATATGGAATGAAGCAGAAAAAAGTATATACGCCTGAGGTGTCCATGAAGAGGATCAATTGGTCAAAGGTAATGCTATGATTATAGTTTTTTGGCTTTGTCTAGCCCTAATTGCTCATTAATGTGTGAATGACGGTATTGCTATATGTTGTTATGGTTGTTGTTTAGTTGCTAAGTCATGTCTGTCCCATGGACAGAGGAGCCCAGCAGGCTACAGTCCATGCGGGTTACAAAATTACTCCATGTAACATTTGAGAACATGACCATTGATTCTTTTGCTTTTGCTTGTGAGTTCACCATCTTATGTTCATCTTTCATAACTAGAGAATTGGAAACTCCAAAGGTAACTTGAAATTAACATAGAAGGCGAAAGGTAAATCAAAGTGAAAATAGTATACGAAAAATAATTTTGATTCTTTTACCATTGTTAACTTTAATTGCTCTAACATTCTTAAATATAACCTTTTTATTAATGAGCCCTTTTATCTTAGTTATTTTTGTCCTTAGAAATTTTGTTTTAGTTTTAAACTTTCAGATAGTGTGGAATCACTGATAGTATTCAGTGTAGACATTAAAGTAATTGTTTTTTATGATTTGTGAAAGATTCATTGAATGTTATTTTGCTTTATTTTTATTAAA
>NW_011486233.1:9357-12425 GCF_000754665.1 Bison bison bison | reverse complement strand
GTGATATCTGACAGTATCCATATGTTAAATTGGTCTGATCAGAATAATGGTTAAATCAGTTTTACAGTTAAGCATATATTTGTGGTTTGCTCAGAAAAGTAAATGAGATCTAAATGTTTTTGCAATGTAACTATTTTTTATTATACATGATCAACCAAACTATAGAATCCAGCAGTTGCTGGCCCAGTTATCTGTGTGTAAATGTCATGATATGCTTATTTAGCAGTTAAGCATACAGTAATGGCAAGCAGTAATGGCACATACAGTCTCAGAAAACATGATATGTAGTGGAAGATGCACAGTTCTAATATTGGATTTCAGTTCAGTGGCTAAGAGCACAATTCTGCAAAGCTAAGCTGCCTGAGTTTAAATCTCATCTTCACCATTTACTAGCTTGGGCAGCTCCTCAAACATCCCAGGGCTCAGTTTCCTCATTTTTAACATGGAGATAATAACAGTTCCTGCTTCAGAGGATTATTGTGAGGATTAGATGAGATGAATTAATATGTGAAATCACTTAAAAGAGTGACACATAGGAGGTATGTAATTGTCAGCTGTTATGGTTATTGTCTGCAACCTAGTCAGTAAACATGGGAGAGTTATTCTTCTCAATCTCAGTTTCCCCATTTTTAAAAATCCAGGAGTAAGAAGAATGTATGTAAGTTGAGGGGAGGGATTTACTCAATTATTTTTTAAGATTCCTTCAAGTAGAAGATTTTTTAAAATGTAATTTGCTACATGACCTATTGCTGTTGTGTACATTTCTGTACACCAGTAGAAGTCTGTGACTTTCCTAATGAATGTTTACTTAGAAAGTTTTGTTTTGATAGATCCTATAATTGATTTAGTAGGTTGGTGAATAAAGGTAATTTGTTCAACCTTGGTGAAAGTGAATTCTTTGAAAAAATAAATGCATAGTAATAATTTAAAAACCTCTCTTTGTTATTTTTGTTTCAGATTGAACCCAAAGAACTGTCTGAGAATTGTTTCTGGTTGAAAGTCAAGGAGGAGAAGTTTGAAAATCCAGATCTCTTTGCAAAATTGGCACTGAATTTTGCTACCCAGATGAAAGGTATGTTTTATATTTTTAATATAAATTTCTTATTCTGATATGTTGAATTTGGTGCTTTGCTAAAAACTTCTGGTAATGTGTAGGTGTATAGTTTGGGGGTAGAGTCAAATATATTAGATTGACCTATTAACTCTATTGTACCCAGCAACTAAAAAATGATAGGTTTTTTCCTTTAAATTTTATTTTGCATAAGTATTATTATTCAACTGGAAATATGGGTTTTATTTTTATGATTTAAAATAAAATGTTTTAATTTTTTTGTTTACATTCCTCTGTTATAAAGTTATCATCTTTACTGAGAAGCAAAGGTGATGAATTTGTTGATAAACTGTGTAAGGGAAAATAATGTAAAAGAATAGTAAGGATTCAGAAGTTTCCATGAAACTGGAGTAAGATTGGTTTCATAGTGCTTACACAGTCTTACATTTGTAATAATCCATTTGATTTCTGAAGAAATTTTATACTTTTTTCCATATGCAGATTTTTCTGGAATAATATCAAAATCTGGTAACTAATAAATATATTTTACTGATTGATAATTGAGCACCTTTTTTATAATTAGATCCTTAACCTCTATAAATGTCACACCTAATTTTGGTACTATGTAGGTAACTTCTCAATCTCATAATGAATCATTGTGATTTGTGAACTTTTGCTATTTTAACATTGCTATTTTACTAATTATTGTAGAACTGATAGCTTACTTAAGCGTAGGAGTTTTTTTCAGCCTGAGTGAGTGTTTACAACTAAGAAATTGATATATTCCACACGCCCATGCCCTTGGAATTAGCACCTTTACCATTCATTTGTCTGATTTGTCACAACATGCCCTAGAATGTGAGAATGTGAATTTTGGAAGATTCAGAGAGAGAGAGGGGGAGGTGAAAATTATTCCTGTTCAGCCCTTCTAGCTTATCTTATGCAATGGAGGCTCTTGTGCTGTATCTGTTTTTCTTCATAGATTGAAGCTCACGCATACACAGAAATCGGGCGAACTAAAGTATTCTGAAGAATTTTGACATTTAAAAAATTCCTACTAAACCTTTTTTCCCCCCTCATTTGCTCTTGTAAACTTCACATTTAAAAGATTCTTCAAGGACTCCAGAGATTACTATTTATTATAATCTGGTTTTTTTTTTCAGTTGAAAAACTAAAATATGCTTATATCAAGGTATTGGTAATAATAATAAAAATATGCATGGTAAACATATCCCTTCAATCCCAGACTTACAGCTTCTTCCCCAGAGAAAACCACTCTTATTGTTTTCTCACATTGCCTCCTAGAAATAGTCTATGCCTATAGAAGCATATGTGTTTTTATCACTTTTTGTTTTTCACTTCTTTCTGTTTTCACTGTATATATTTGAATATTTTTCCATAGTAGTTTATGTTTATCTACTGTGTTCTTTTTACACAATACATAGAATGCTGTCATATAGACCCCGTCTGAATTTATATAACTGATTACCTTTTAATGGGTATTGAGATTATTTCCAGTCTTTTGCTATTTCAAGCAATCTGCAGTGAACATGCATCTACATATATATCTTTGTGCACATAGGACTTATTTGTAGGGTAAATTTTAGAAGTGAAATTCTTAGATGAAATGAAATTTTGATAAATATTACCAAATTTCCTTCCAAAGAGTTTGTATTCATTTATAGTGTTACATCTAAAATATATACGAGTACCTGTTTCCCTACAACCTTTGCCCATCTCAGAGGTAAATGGCAAATCATCCATGTTACAATTTTTGCTCCTTAAAAGTGTAGCAGCTTTTCTTCTCTTAAAAGGCAATTTTAACCTCTTTTTCTGAGAACTTGTTTGCACATTTTGTGTTGAGCATTTCTTCTTTTACTTATTGATGTATTTATATTGAGTCCCATAAGAATTATATTTTTCATAAAATTTTAGAGTCCATCTGGACCTTAGAAATGATTACACCGAACTCTGTTTTACAAATGAACAAAGTGAAGTTTGATGCATGCAGGTTAAT
>NW_011486233.1:7883-8822 GCF_000754665.1 Bison bison bison | reverse complement strand
TCCAGGCAAGAACACTGGAGTGGGTTGCCATGCCCTCCTCCGGAGGATCTCCCCGACCCAGGGATCGAACCTGCGACTCCGTCTTCTGTATTGCAGGCAGATTCTTTACCCGCTGAGCCACCCGGGAAGCCCATATTTCATAACGTAGTCAAAACAAACTTGAATGATACATGCCTCCATTTATTTTAATAACTATTGTTTGATCTTAATTGTAACAGTTGAAATTCCTTGTCAGTTGCAGTGCCTTGATTCATACTTGGTCAATAGGTGGCAGGATCAGTAAGAAGTCAGCTGGAGGCTGTGGCTCTAGGGAACTGAAACCACACTGCCCTGGCTTTCCTAGCTCCAGGGCACCACTTTTTTCCCTATTCTGTTGCTGTTTGCTACTCTCCCAGCTATATTCTGGAAGGAGCAACATATTCATTTCTAAGATCTAATTCCAAAACTCTTAGACCCAGTGTTCCAAAACCTCTGAGAAATTCCTCTACCTGTAAGAGGTTTGGAAAGCTCACATTTCTGTTCTCCCTAAATGCACTGTAAAGCATTACTAGTCTGTGTTTTTAAAAAATGTGTCACTTGAGTTTAAATTTGCTTTAGATTGCTAAATAGAAATAAATTTTAAAATTGGCTAGTTCTAATACCTGTTGTAAATAAACATGTAAATATTTAATATGGGAAAGTACCATCATATTTTGTATTTGAATCACTTATTCTTAGAGTTGTAGAGAAAATTACTTTAAATTTCCTATTATAATTCAAAGTATCTCTATTTTAGGAGAAGATGGATCTCTCATTTCATTTAATTTATATTTGTTGGGTATCCACTATGTATAGCACAGGCTTCCCAGGTGGCATTAGTGGTAAAGAGCCCGCCTGCCAATGCAGGTTAGATGTAAGAGATGCAGGTTCAAGCCCTGGGTTTTGAAGATCCCCTGGAGG
>NW_011486233.1:5666-6803 GCF_000754665.1 Bison bison bison | reverse complement strand
TGATAATAGTGTCATTTTTCTTAAAAACCTGTAGTAATTATAGGTAATAATGATATTATATTAGTTAAAGTAATGATGGTTAATATTAACCAAGCTTGAAATAATAATAAAATATGTAGGTTATAACTGCTAATTCTAATTAGAATTTCTAGGGTTCTCTTGAGGCTTCAGGAAGAACAAAGATAGTCTGTGTGTGTAAGTTGTAAGGAATTTCTTTGGTTTTAATGTTGCTTGGAGGAAATGTAAGAAACAAACATAGAAGGTTAATAAAATTTGGTTTCCTCAATAATATATTTTTATAGTTCAATTTAGCTTTAATAATAATAGAAAATTGAGATGTTATAAATATTTCAAATGCATATAAAGATCATTTTCAATGCTTGAGATATTAGGCTAGCTTCAAAATTATTGTGGAACTGAGTCTGAAGATGTATTTATGTAAAAGCAGTTTTCCTCTAGGATCATATTTTAAATTGTATTTCTTAGTCTTAGAATCAGCTGGCTGCTTTTGAAAATAACCACCCTTGTTTGATTGCTTAACACAGTCTTATATGTTTAGTGAAAAAAAAAACACCAAAAAACAGTATTAATATCTAATTCATCTCTTTTAATATAGATAATCTTGGAAATCAGTTGAAAATAAAGAGATGTCAGACTCAGTGCACAACTCTGATAAATGGTGCTAAAGTGTCCTGAGAGACCTGGTGTCCTAACAAATGATTTGTCATCTTAATAACATAATATGTATACTCCTTACTGTAAACCTTAATATGAAAAGGAACAAACTGAGAAGGCTTTAATTCTTTCAGGCAGCCAGCTAAAAGCCATACATTTGTTGTTGTTTTGTCAGTAATCCTGTCTGACTCTTGTAACCACCACGGACTGTAGCCCACCTGGCTCCTCTGTCCATGGGATTTTCCCAGCAAGAATAGTGTTCTGGTCTGGTTTAGTCGTTAAGTCGTGTCCGACTCTTGTAACCCCATGTACTGTAGCCTGCCTGGCTCCTCTGTCCATGGGATTCTCCAGGCAAGAATACTGGAGTGGGTTGCCATTTCCAATTACAGGGGAATTTCCCAACCCAGGAATTGAACCTGGGTCTCCTGCACTGCAGGCATATTCTTTACCAACTGAGCTATG
>NW_011486233.1:4979-5566 GCF_000754665.1 Bison bison bison | reverse complement strand
TTCACACAGAGAAAATGGGGTTTTGTTCTTTAAGCCTTAGGGGCCCAATAATTTGATGATTAACCATTGAGCAGGCCTTTGGCAGACATATAGGTGATGGAAATTCACAGATAGATGATGGATCATTGATTGTGAATCAATGCCAGTAGGCCAGACAATGTGTGATAATATCCTGATGAGTATGAATTCTTAATCTCTATAGTTTATTCCAGTTCCCAATCCTGTGTCCCCATGCTTGCAATATTTAGTCTCTTCTTACAAGCCTAATGATGCTGTATGACAAAGTAGATCTCAAAATGCTCTCTGTATTAATAAAGAAAAATGCGTATAATACAGGTAGTTAGCAAAGACCCTGGACTTCTCTAGTGGCTCAGATGGTAAAGAATCTGCCTGCAATGCCCAGGACCTGGGTTTGATTCATGGGTGTTGAAGATCCCCTGGAGAAGGAATTGGCAACCCACTCAAGTATTCTTGTCTGGAGAATTCTATGGACAGAGGAACCTGGTGGGTTACAGTCCATAGGGTCTCCAAGAGTCGGACACAACTCAGCAACTAACACAACAACATAGAGTACTTTTGACTATATG
>NW_011486233.1:3510-4048 GCF_000754665.1 Bison bison bison | reverse complement strand
TGGTAGTTTGAGCATTCTTTGGCATTGCCTTTCTTTGGGATTGGAATGAAAACTGACCTTTTCTAGTCCTGTGGCCACTGCTGAGTTTTCCAGATTTGCTGACATATTGAGTGTAGCACGTTCACAGCATCATCTTTCAGGATTTGGAGTAGCTCAACTGGAATTCCATCACCTCCACTAGCTTTGTTCCTAGTGATGTTTCCTAAGGCCCACTTGTCCTCACATTCCAGGATGTCTGGCTCTAGGTAAATGATCACACCATCGTCTCTTTTTTGTGCAGTTCTTCTGTGTATTCTTGCCACCTCTTCTTAGTATCTTCTGGTTCTATTAGGTCCATACCATTTCTGTCCTTTATTGAGCCCATATGAGGGAAGCTAATAGTGGCCTGCTATTTCTTCCCCTAGGGGATTTTCCCTACCCAGGGATTTGTTGCATTTTAAGCTGATTCTTTACCACTAAGTCACCTGGGAAGCCTCAGAAAGTGTGCATGCTGCTGCTGCTGCTGCTGCTGCTATGTCGCTTCATTCGTGTCCGACTC
>NW_011486233.1:1434-2042 GCF_000754665.1 Bison bison bison | reverse complement strand
GAGAAACTCTATACATTCAGCAAAAACAAAACTGGGAGCTGACTGTGGCTCAGATCATGAGCTCCTTATTGCCGAATTTAGGCTTAAAGTGAAGAAAGTAGGGAAAACCACTAGACCATTCAGGTATGACGTAAATCAAATCGCTTATGATTGTACAGTGGAAGTGACAAATAGATTCAAGGGCTTAGATCTGATAGACAAAGTGCCTGAAGAACTAAGGACAGATGTTTGGGACATTGTACAGGAGGCAGGGATCAAGACCATTTCCAAGAAAAAGAAATTCAAAAGGAAAAATGGTTGTTTGAGGAGGTCTTACAAATAGCTGTGAATACAGAAGTGAAAGGCAAAGGAGAAAAGGAAAGATATACCCATTTGAATTCAGAGTTCCAAAGAATAGCAAGGAAAGATACGAAAGCCTTTCTCAGCGACCAATGCAAAGAAATAGAGGAAAACAATAGAGTGGGAAAAAGTAGAGATCTCTTCAAGAAAATTAGAGATACCAAGGGAACATTTCATGTAAAGATGGGCTTGATAAAGGACAGAAATGGTATGGACCTAACAGAAGGAGAAGATATTAAGAAGAGGTGGCAGCAATACACAGAAAAACT
>NW_011486233.1:0-1334 GCF_000754665.1 Bison bison bison | reverse complement strand
GTGTTGCACTCAATATGCCATCAAATTTGGAAAACACAGCAGTGGCCACAGGACTGGAAAATCCCAAAGAATGGCAATGCCAGAGAATGCTCAAACTACCACACAGTTGCACTCATCTCACATTCTAGTAAAGTATTGCTCAAAATTCTCCATTCCAGGCTTCAACAGTATGTGAATCCTGAACTTCCAGATGTTCAAGCTAGATTTAGAAAAGGCAGAGGAACCAGAGAATTGTCAACATCTGTTGAATCACTGAAAAAGCAGGAGAGTTCCATAAAAATATCTACTTCTGCTTTATTGACTATGCCAAAGGCTTTGACTTTGTGGCCTGCAATAAACTCTGGAAAATTCTTAAAGAGATGTGAATACTAGACCACCTCACCTGCCTCTTGAGAAATCTGTATGCAGGTCAGGAAACAACAGTTAGAACTGGACATGGAATGATAGAATGTTTCCAAATTGGGAAAGGAGTACGTCAAGGCTGTAATATTGTCACTCTGGTTATGTAACTTACATGCAGAGTACATCATGAGAAACGCTGGGCTGGAAGAAGCACAAGCTGGCATCAAGATTGCTGGGAGAAATATCAATGACCTCAGATATGCAGATCATACCACCCTTATGGCAGAAAGTGAAAAATAACTAAAGAGCCTTTTGATGAAAGTGAAAGAGGAGAGTTAGAAAGTTGGCTTAAAGCTCAATATTCAGAAAACTAAGATCATGGAATCTGGTCCCATCACTTCATGGCAAATATAGGGGAAAACAGTGGAATCAGTGGCAGACTTATTTTTTGTGGGCTCCAAAATCACTGCAGATGGTGAGTGCACCCATGAAATTAAAAGACACTTGCTCCTTGGAAGATAAGTTTTGACCAACCTACACAGCGTGTTAAAAAGCAGAGACATTACTTTGGCGGCAAAGATCCATCCAGTCAAACAATGTTTTTTCCGGTAGTCGTTTATGGATGTGAGAGTTGGACTATAAAGAAAACTGAGCACTGAAGAATTGATGCTTTTGAACTGTGGTGTTGGAGAAGACTCTTGAGAGTCCCTTGGACTGCAAGGAGATCCAACCAGTCCATCCTAAAGGAGATCAGTCCTGGGTGTTCATTGGAAAGACTGATGTTGAAGCTGAAACTCCAATACTTTGGCCTCTTGATGCAAAGAACTGATTCATTTGAAAAGACCCCGATGCTGGGAAAGATTGAAGGCGGGAGGAGAAGGAGACGGCAGAGGATGACATGGTTGGATGGCACCACCAACTCAATGGACATTAGTTTGAGGAAACTCTAGGAGATGGTGATGGACAGGGAGGCCTGGCGTTCTGCAGTCCAT
>NW_011486232.1:8789-14355 GCF_000754665.1 Bison bison bison | reverse complement strand
GTGGAAAAAACATGAAATGGCAGGATCAGGACAAGAATTACTATGTGAAAATTTAGGTGCGATAATTCCACAAGAACCCTTTCCTTAAAGAAGAGAAAATGGCAGGAAGTAAAATGAATTGTGATGATAGGGGCGCAGAATGATGACAACACGAGGAATATGCCCCAATGTCTTCACTTCCACTTTGGAATATATCCCTGCCTTCATCAGACTTTCATCTGGTGTCGCCAAGGACTTAACACACCAGCTGAAACTGTTTTGCCCTGAAGCCCAGGCCCCTAGCGCTCACCTGGACTCTGACCTTGGAGGCCTCCTGCTGCTTCAGTCCACAGCTCTGTTCCTTGTTCCAGCTATGAAATCACATCTGATTTGCTAATTTGATAGCCTGTTTGATTAAAAAAAAAACACACGTGGATTTTGAGCGTGGGCTAATTACCCTTTGCTGTGCTCAAGTCATGGGTAAGGTAGTGAAGACAATAAAGAGATAATTAAAGGTCGGTGCAGGTAACATCTTCACCAGACAGAACAGTGAAGGTCCTTCAGCAGACCAGGAGGAAACCCAGAGCAGCAGCAAAGAACAGTGAGGCTGTCTAGGGGCTGATGCCGGTGCACCAGTTCAGAGAGAGGCCACAGAATCCTCAGTCTTTTCCAAATGGGAAAGATCAAGAGACTGTACTGTGGGCTGAATATTTCTGTCAAACAAGATCAGTAGTGATTCACCTTACAGGAAGAATCGAAATTATGTCATATACAGGACTCTGGTGTTAAGCCTTCATGAAGTGATTGGAACAAAAGAATTATTATTTTAAATATTTGATCCTTTTATTTATACATTAAAATGTCCATTGAATCCCCAATCCTGTTCTGAATGTTGAGACTAAGTACCAATAAGGATATGAAACCTGGCCAAGATAACCTTTCAGTGTGGTAATGAAAAGTGCCATGAAAAGGAATGTCTTCCTTTAAGTAATTATGAGGACTAGCAGAGAATCAGGAAGCAGCCGGAGTGGGACACAGGGAAGCTGTTCTAAATGCTTGTTCAGTGAGTAAATGAACAGAATGGACACAGGTGCAGGCACATCCCTGTTGACAGACTCACCTACAGAGACCAGGTGGGTGACAGTTTCCAGCATCACATTTCTGAACAGGTTTTTCTGGGACTTGTCTAGCAGGCTCCACTATTCCTGGGTGAAGTTGACGGCTACATCTTCAAATGTCACCGATTCCTAAAACATCAGGGATATTCTGGTTTAGACAGAACAACCCTACCACTGTCCAGAGTGGGCGGCTGAGCTGAGGAAGGATGGGGACTGGGTGCAGCTTCAGGAGGAAGCATCACTACTCACCAGGGGCTCCATCCTTGAGCTCAGTCACCGGGAGCCTTTCTCGGGATCTCACTCACAACTGATCAAGCACTAGGCAGGCCAACCTGAGGATGGAGAAGCCACGAGACCCCAGTCCTGTGCTTCCAGACCCACCTGAATTCAAGCCCCAACCTTCACCTGGGTGTAGCCCCAGCCCAGCACGCAGAAACCGGTGGTGCATCCAGGGAATACTGTGCAGCTTCTTCTCTCCCAGATCCCATGTGAAGAGCTAGAGCTGCGGTTGCTAACACAGAAAGTCAGAGTCTGCAAATAAGAACGTGCTAAGCATTGACTTTGTGTTCATCAGCCTGTGGCACCCAGAATCGCTCAGTGTCCTCCCGGGTTCCCACCCTGGGGGACCCTGACTCTCGCCAGAATGGATGGTGGTTTACAGCTGTAGGTAAACACTCTGGAAGCCCCCAGATCATCTCCTGCCTTATGCGCCCACAGTGCTTCTCCAACAGCCCTGGCAGTCCTCTGGAAACACACTGCCTTCCAGCTCCCCTCAGCCCTGACATTAGTTCTGTCCCACAGGCACATGAATATCAGTCACCTAAGGACGTATTTTAGATGGAGTTGAATTGAGAACTTATTCCATTTGGAGAAACCGTGGCACCTGTCTGGCCAGCCTCGTCCTTAACATCCTCCGAACCAGAAGGTAGCCGGCATCCAGGAGTCACAGTGTTGCTGTCATAGACTGTTGCTCTTCTCTAGATCAACGATGTTCAAAAATATGGAAAAACTGAGGTTTAGGAAGAAATTGCTTCATTTGCCAATTTACAAATGACACCCAGAGATTCCAAAAACTTTAATATGACAGAGTTACACTAGAGGAAGGAGCAGCTGTCATTTAATTTTGCTCAGTCAGTGTTCTGTGATCAAATTACTTTAGGGTAACAAAGGTCTCCCTGGTTTTACCTGTAATATGACCTCTAACATTAGCAATCAGAAGAAGCTCCCTGTAATCTCTTTTCATGTTTATCACCCAGTTTGGGAGGAACCTCTCCATATATCCACAGTCGATCCCTTCATCACATCCCCTCTGTCTTGAAACAGAAATCTCCCTAAAGATATTTGCTCTCAGGCTCCTGCTCGCCAGTCCTCCATTCACAATCAAAGTGAAAGCCTAGGGGTCATTTCCTATCAGAAATGAATTCCTGGATCCATGCCTCTGCTAACTGTGGAGAGGAATCAAGTGTCTAGGACAAAGCACAAACCCCAAAATCCACTCAAGGAAGTGATTGAATCACTGATTGGATTACCCGTGGGATGGACTGTGTGTGCTTGCTAAGTCACTTTGCTGCTGCTGCTGCTAAGTCCCTTCAGTCGTGTCCGACTCTGTGCGACCCCATAGATGGCAGCCCACCAGGCTCCACCATCCCAGGGATTCTCACTTTAGTCGTGTCCAATTCTGCAACCCCATGGATCATGAGGGGCTGTCCAGGAAAACCGATCAAGATTTGCCTTTCATTTTGACTTAAAGATAATTTCAGAGTGAAGTGACATGTTCTTTTTCACTCTTAGAATTTTCCTTCTACTGATAAGAGGAACAGGTAAATTCCTATGATATGGAAGGAAGCCCCAGTCATATGCAAAAGGGCAGTCACACCAGTGGACACATTTCAAGAGACCTTCCATCTTGAAATAATTATGTCAACATAAAAATCTATCTCAAGTCACATAAGAAAGGAAGAAAATTGCTTGATGAAACCCATAAAAGGAGAGTAATTCAGAGAGGCAGAAAATGAAGTATTTAGAAACAAATTAGTAAAAACATCAGATGGAGATCAACAGCCAGTAGAACTTTCCAAGACGAAGGGCATGCTCTATACCAGCGTTGTATGATACAGAAACTGCTGTGCCACACGTATATCATGACAAGAGACTTGAAATCTGGATGGCACTACCAACGATGTGAAAGTTAGCTATTCGGTTGCAGGAATTTAAATATTCCAGCCACATGGGGCTATATTGGAGAGCACATGGCTAGGATCTTCAGTTAGGCAGATGAAATAATTAAATAGATTTAAGACAACAGTGTTGGAGCTGAGAAAAAGGGATGTGACCAGTCAAAGTTTGGAAATGAGAGTGGCAAAGAAAATGTTGACACAGTATGAGTCAGAGACCATAAGAGGCTGCTTTGACACCAGTGTCTAGAGACAGATAAGACATAACATTTAAGGGAAAGGAACACACTCCTATCTCAGTTTGGAGGACTCACCAAAACCCCAAATTGCAGGAGCCAGTGAAGCCAAGTAGAATCTGAGGACTCCACAGCAAGCAGCTGATTTCTTTCTTCAAGGTCCCAAGCAGTCCAGCTTCTTCTTCTCTGAACAAATACATCCCTCTGCCTGTATGACTTCCTTTTATACCTGAATAACAGCCTATAATCCAATCTAGGCAATGGTTCACCTTATTGGGAACCCTCTTCAATTTGATTAGGTTTTCCAAACTAATAGGAAAGTATAACCCTCAGGCATGTTGAAGAGCAAGGATGTAATGACATTGTCCAGGGACAGTGAGAAGATCCATCATTTCCTTCTTCATCCATAAATATTTTGAGTGCATTTTCTGCACCAGGAACCAACTATGTCTTCAAAACAAGCAGGACATCAGACACACTGGGATTCTGGGGAAATGAAGCTGGGATTCTCTGGGAAAAATTAAAAATAAAATGCAAGATGAAGGACTATGAACACTTGAAAGATAAATAACGAGGTGACCATATAATACCTACTCCTGGACTGCAGAGCATGACTCATTAAAGCACTGGCCACACAGGGCCTTCAAGAACATGTTAACAATTTATTAACTGTGCACAGAAAATGGGAAGACAATTTTATACTCTATTTCTTGGTTAGTGGGGAAATCAACAAAAAATTTTCCTACATAGTAAACTGTTGTAATTTATTTTACTTCCATGCCATGCACAGTTGATTTCCATACTGGAGTAGAAATATTACCAGTGTGGCAATGGTTCTTTAAGCTAAAGAACCATTTAGCTTATCCATGGTTCCCAAATGGATAAAATTAAACCAGAGGACATAGTAGGTATTTCATTTTATCTGAGGACATTTTGCTTATACCCCATATAATGCCTGGGAATCCTATTATTTCATGCATTTCAATTCCATCTCCCATGTTCATTAAAGAAATTTCATCTGAAGCTAGTATATTAAGGTAAATCCACTATGTTTTAATTTTTTTTTTAAAGAATATTTTAAACTTTCCCCATTACCACTCAATCTCCAAGGGCTCATCTTTTTCCCTTACGGTTCATCAGATTTTGTGTAGACCATTTCCTAAATGAAACATCATTTTGGGAGTGGACACTTTCCACCGCAAGATTTAAAGAACTCTTGTAGGATTATTCATTATTTATGATATCACCCACATAAAAGGAAAGGAGTTGCCTTTCATCTCACTCGGGAATTCATTTCTCTACCTGTGTTTTCCCCTATTCTCTCCTGGCATCAGAATGTATGTTATAATTTAAAACGCATGCACTGTATTTTATTTTCATCTAGTTTTTAAAGATAGTTGATGTAAAGTATGATATTCGTTTCAGATGTAGCATGGTGATGCCCCACTAAAGTTACTGTAAAATATCACCTGTATTCCCTGTGTTTTGTAATATATACTGGCAGCTCATTTATTTTATACAAGGCAGCTTGTTCCTCTTAATTTCCAACCCCTAACTTGCGCCTCCCAGCTCCCCTTCCCCAGTGGTAACCACTGCTTTGTGGTTTATATCTGTATGTTTCTGTTTTATTTTATTTCAGATTACACACATAAATGATAACACAAGTGTTTGTCTTTCTCTGAGCTATTTCACTTGGCATAATATACAGTGCAATATTACTCAGCCATAAAAATGAAAGCAGTTTGCCATTTGCAGCAACAAGCGTGGACTGGAGGGTGTTATCGGTTCATCTGTGGATGGACACTTAGGCGCTTCCGTATCTGGGGTCTTGTACACAATACTAATGTGAACATGAGAGGTGCATGTATCTATTCGAATTCATGTTTTCCTTTTCTCAGATTTTACCCAGGAGAGGAATTTTGGATCATACAGTAGTTCTGCTTAGTAGTCTGAAGAACCTCCATACTGTTCTCCACAGTGGCTACACCAATTTGCATTCCCACCAACAGTGTAGGAGGGTTCCCTTCTCTCCATATTCTAGCCGACACCTGCTAGCCGT
>NW_011486232.1:8294-8689 GCF_000754665.1 Bison bison bison | reverse complement strand
TACACAATGGAGTATTACTCAGGCATTAAAAAGAATACATTTGAATCAGTTCTAATGAGGTGGATGAAACTGGAGTCAATTATACAGAGTGAAGTAAGCCAGAAAGAAAAACACCAATACAGTATACTAACACATATATATGGAATTTAGAAAGATGGTAACAATAACCCTGTGTACGAGACAGCAAAAGAGACACTGATGTATAGGACAGCCTTATGGACTCTGTTGGACAGGGAGAGGGTGGGAAGATTTGGGAGAATGGCATTGAAACATGTATAATATCATGTATGAAACGAGTTGCCAGTCCAGGTTTGATGCATGATACTGGATGCTTGGGGCTGGTGCACTGGGACGACCCAGAGGGATGGTATGGGGAGGGAGGAGGGAGGAGGGTT
>NW_011486232.1:4051-8194 GCF_000754665.1 Bison bison bison | reverse complement strand
CCCTCTCATACCCTCTTTAATCCAGGTTGAGGGTAGAGCTTATTAGCATTTCTCCCCACCTCAAACAATTTTGTGTTTTTCCTCATTAATTCATAGACATGATTCTTGCCAGCAAAGCTCACATCCGATCAAAATTCAAGTCTCATGAGATGCCATCAGTCTTCATGTTATTTCCATCCTGAGCAGAAGTTGATTCCTTCTGTTGTGAGCCCCATTTTCCCTGGAATCTTATCACTTTCATCACAGTTTTGGATACCAGAGGGCAGAGGAGATGAAGTTTCATGTGCTGAGTATTTATTCGGGAGTGATCTCAAGATAACCATGTTGGGAAAGGATGAGGAGGAGGAAATCCATGCAGTCAGGAAGCCCAGCTTCACCTCAGCCCGACAGCAAGCGCTGGCCAAGCACACAGTGACCACTGCGCCTACATGGCCCTGCGTGTGTGTCCTTAGTCGGACCAGAGTGTCCAGGGCTGGACGTCCATCCCTGTGGTCAGCCCCAGGAGGGAAGATGTCACCTTGAGACAGGCACCTCTTTGCTGATGCATCCCCCCCGCTGCAGTCCCCATCACCCTGCAGCTCAGAGAGCTGTGAGGACAACATCCTCCATTCTCTGTGGCCAGAGTGGGCAGTTTCAACGTCAGACCCTCACAGGCTCAGTCAGGGCAGATGGCCGGAATTCAGCCACGATTAGGGGGGCAGGGGGAAACAAAACTGGGAACTGCACGTCCCAGGAGGTGGCCGCCCTGCAGCCAGCTGTCCTCACTCTGGAGAGCTGGTGGTGTCCTGTGGGGGTCCCGGACCAGGCCTCTGTGCCCAGAAGCCCCTCCTTCCATGGCTGGCAATAGGGTTAGCGCCCCCATGCCCTCCTGTGGACGTGGATTCCTTTCTCTTCCTGCTCCTAGGCTTTGCCCCAGAACATATTTCCCTGTTAAATCTAGACCTCTGCTGCCTCGAGGACTGATATCACGACCTTATCACGGACTCGGGAAGCCTGTCCCTTCATCCCTTTTGCTCTAGGTTTATCACCATCATTGATATAATAAGCACATCTCCCTCCACACATTTATCATCGTCCTCATTGTTATTTTGTTAATCTGCATTATTCCCATTACTGTCTATAATAGTCCATTGTGGTTGTTAATATACAACACTGAGGGAACACGCTCTTTGGGGAAGTGTTTCCAGGAGCTTCCTGAAATATTCCAAACCGGCCTCCAGGAGCAGAATCAACACTGGATTCTACTAACAGATAATCAAGGTATGAAACAGATAACTAACAGGGATGCAATGCACAGCATGGGGAATATAGCCAATATTTTATAATTATTTTATATGGAGTATGATCCATTATGGACCTCTCAGAGTCCCTTGAATAGCAAGGAAATCAAACCAGTCAAATTGAAGGGAAATCACCCTGAATACTTGTTGGAAGGACTGATGCTGAAGTTGCAACTCCAGTATTCTGGTCATCTGATTCGAACAGCTGACTCATTGGAAAAGTCCCTGATGCTGGGAAAGATTGAAGACAGAAGGAGAAGAGGGTGTCAGAAGATGGGATGGCTGGATGGCATCACCAATGCAATGGACCTGAACTTGAGCAAACTTCGAGAGATGGTGAGGGACGGAGATGGTGAGGGACAGAGAGGCCTGGTGTGCTGCAGTCTATGGGGTCACAAAGAGTCGGACATGACTGCGCAACTGAACAACATCATGATCCATTATCATCATCCAAATATCAAAGTACTAAATTGCACACCTGAAAGTAATATCCTGTAAGTCAATTGTAATTCTACTTTTTAAAAAATTAATAAAAAATAAGAGGTTTAAAAACAAACCAAAAAAACACAAAAAATGAATGAACTTTATAAACTGGATTGTGTCCCTTCCCCCAAATTCATATGTTGAATCCCTCACCTTGAAGAGACCAGAATGCGACATCCCTTATGGGGGATCTAGTGGTTAAGACTTCACTTTCCCAGGCAGAGACAGCAGGTTTGATCCTTGGTCAGGGAACTAAGATCTCACATGCTGCAGGGTGTGGCCAAAAATTAAAAATAAATAAATAAAGATTGAAGAGACCAGAATGGGGCTGTCTATGGGGAAGGGGCAGATAAAACACTGATTAGGTTAAAGTCATCCCCTGAAGGTGGGTCCCTCATCCCAGCAGACTGGTGCCCTTAGAAGAAAAGCAGGAGACCCCAGAGCCTGAGGAGGGGCAGGCCGAGAAGGACGCAGTAGGTGAGTGGTGTCCACACTCTAAGGATGGCGGCCTCAGGAGTAAACAAACCTACCTACACCTTCATCTAGAAACTTCCTGCCTCCAGGACCGAGCCTCTGGCAGCAGTTGGAAACTTTTTCATGCTATGTGCTAAGTCGCTTCAGTCACGTCCGACTCTTTTGGACCCCATGGACTGTACCTGCCAGGCTCCTCTGTCCATGGGGATTCTCCAGGCAAGAACACTGGAGTGGGCTGCCGTGCCCTTCTCCAGGGGATCTTCCGAACCCAAGGATCAAACTAGAGCGTGCACCTCTAAATTCAGCCTGGGGGAAGGTGCAGTTTCACATTAAACCCCTCAGGATATATTTTCCATTTCTCTGACCCAGAATGATCTGGTTCTCACTGGCCTCTCCTTCCCAGAACTCGTGTCCCAGGACGCACAGGTACAGTGACAGAGGAGACTGCCCCATGTTTTTTACGGTCTTCGAGCTGACAGTCGGGTTTTCCCACAGTCAAGTAGCCAAACAGACCTATTAGCTTCAAAGAGCTGGAGGAAGGTGAGCTCTGTATTACATTCATCATTAAACAGCCTCCAGGAATACCAGCAACTGTATTTTTTCCCCTTTGACCATGTGTGAACGAAAGGTCTGTTTCTTGGGTGGGTAATTATGGTAGCACAAGTTTTAAAGTGAAGTGAAAAGTGATCTCAGTCCAGGCTCACAGAAGAGGATTATACTGTCAAGGGCAGAGCAAGGTCACCGAAGGCAAGGGCACGATTTTTACGTTCTTTGCAATTTCGCGTTTCATATAATAAGGTCGCAGGCTTGCTGTATGGAATGACAGTCATCCTCACACCTGGGGTTTCTGCCCTGAAGTCTCTACCCCAGCAAGAATGGGGCCACTTTTCCCCACTAAGAGGAGCAGCTCAAAACTGCTGCATCAGGCAAAGTGCCCAAGACACTTCCTTTGGGCAGGTCTGTGGGGCCTCACCCGGCTCGGGTCAGGCGTCTCCACATGCGAGGAAGCAGGTGCCCTGGGTCCAGAGAAAAGCGGCTCACCTCTGTGAGGGTGAAGGGTCAGTGCAGGAGGGAGAGGTCTGGGTATGTCTGCGTTCATGCCTCTGGCTCTCTGGAATCTGCTAGAAAGTCTCTTAGTGAGCATGTAGATTTGTAGATAAGTTTCCTCTAAGCAGCAAAGCATCAACTGATGTGTGGACCACAGCGGGGCATGTCTGAGGGTGGGCTAGGTCGGGCCCCGGGCCTGCCCTGGATCTCTGTGCTCCGAGGCTTCCCCTCCCACGTTGGGTGAAAGCATCTGGACACTAGTGTGGTTTGGAAATTAAACCAGAAAAAGTGAGGGGTGAAAATCCTTTGTAAAGTCCTTCTATAGGATTAAAAAAAAAAGACTCAAATAACAGACCTAGGCTGCTGCAGGCCCCTAGATCCAGTTTAACAGGTTTTTCAACTCGCTCTACAGACTGCAGACAGCAGGGTCCAGAAAATGGACAGAAGTGTCTGTCAACCTCTTGTTTTAAGAGTCTGCAGGTGGCCGTGATCGAGGCCTCACACAGAACCAGCCTGCAGGCCGACTGAAGAGGTCAGTGCCTAGTGTCCCCTGGGCCAGTGTAGACAGCCAGTGACACACACTCAGCATGGGGAAAGAAGCCTGGGATAGGGAGGGGAAATCACACACACACACACGCACATATTCACACACACACAGCCCTGCACACAGAAACATCTGTGCATGTATACCCACACTCACACACATACCTGTGCACACATGCGTGTGTGTACTCACACACACACACCTGGAGCACACAGAAACCCGTGCCTGTATACCCACATGCACATACACACACACATGCACACACCCTGAACTTACATTTTTCTGTTGACTAGTAGCAGGGCTGAGACATCTCTT
>NW_011486232.1:2242-3233 GCF_000754665.1 Bison bison bison | reverse complement strand
GACCGGCTGCCAACGGCCAGCGGGAGAGGGGCTTCCCACACCCCCACCCAGGATACCGCGTTTCTGGTGGTCTGTCTAATCTCTGAACGCAGTTCTGTCCAGAGAGGGAGGCGATCCCGCCCGGAGCAGCCCCAGCTCTCGGCCCTTGTTCCCGGGGACCAGTCCCTGCGGAGCCACCACGAGGGGAGGCTTGGATCTCCTCTTGTTCAACAGAAACGCGCCCCACGACCACACCCCTGGAGGCTGGAGCAGAACAGACCCGGCGAGACCTCCCTGACGGCAGAACCGCGGTCCAGACAAGTCTGTGGCCTTCAGACCTGACCTCTGGGAATCCATCAAGTCCCTCGGTCGTCTGAAATTCGTGTCTTCGAGGTCCTGAACTACAAGAGGCGAGGAAGAGATTTTGGCAAGTTGGAAAACGGAGACTGGAACAGTCAGAGCGCTGGCTTTGAGCTACTGAGAAGGTCCTGCGCCGGAAGGTGCCGGCGGCCCTGGAGCCCGCCCTGCCGTGCGCGCCACGAGGCGGCGCCGGAGAAGGGACCGGGCGGTCCACGTTCCGGGCGTCAGGCGGGACCGGACTCCTTTTGAACGCGAGTCTGCAAAGAGCCCGGACAAACGGACTGTTAACGGAGAGACGCAGGTGCTCACTGACACGGCGGAATGAGCGCCAGGCGAAACTTGAGATCTGCGGTCCTCCTTTGAAAAGTGCGAGAGGCGAGCGCTGTACACTGGGGGGCCCGCGGGGCCGATCGGCCGGACGCCCAGGGCGCGGGGCCCACACACCGCGCGCTTCCCGGCAGCGCTCAGCTCCCCCCGCCTCCTTTTCTCGGAGCAGACCTGCGCTCCGCTCCTGTGAGACGGGCGCGCCCGGACCTGCTCCCGGACCGACCTGGGGGGCCTGGGGCTCGGGGCGTCCTCCTCACACGACGGCTCCGGAGGGACAGGGCTGGGGGGCGGAGGTGACCCTGCGGCTGAAGGGGCTTGTAAAGTC
>NW_011486232.1:0-1610 GCF_000754665.1 Bison bison bison | reverse complement strand
TCCAGGCAAGAACGACTGGAGTGGGTTGCCATTTCCTTCTCCAGTGCATGAAAGTGAAAAGTGAAAGTGAAGTCGCTCAGTCGTGTCTGACTCTGAGCGACCCCATAGATTGCAGCCTACCAGGCTCCTCCATCCATGGGATTTTCCAGGTGTTAGTCTCTACTGTACAGCAAAGTGAATCAGCTGCATGAATACATGTATCCCTTCTTTCCTGGATTTCCTTCCTACTGAGGTCACCACAGAGCATTTTCCCTTTCTTTTTCTTTTTGCTAGACTGTTTTGAAGCAAATCCGGGGTACCCTGTCATTTCACTGCTCAGCCCTTCAGTGAACTTCTTTAGCTGATGAGGCCCTTTCTCTTCCAACATAACTGCCACATTGCTGGTACCCTAATCAAGTCAATAAGAAGCCTCTGATATTACCCAGTCCATATTCAAGCTTATCTGGCCCTCTCAAAAATGTTTTCTTGTAACTGGTCTGTTTGATACAGAATCCAAACAAGGCCCACCCATTGGTTGTTTTGCCTCTTTTCTCTCTAATCCTTTCTCCTCAGGCCATTGTTTTTGTAAACAAAAAATAGTTTGTTTTTCCTGTGCAGCATCTCATGTTCTGACTTTAACTTACTGCTCTTGAGCAGTTGTTTTACTTGTTTCTCTAACTTTTGCATTTCCAGTAAATTGTTAGATGTAGAAACTTGATTAGTTTCAGGTTCAACTGCTGGTGAACCCTGAGGGAACTCAGGAAGGAAACAAGAAATACCCACTATCTAGTAGCCATCAGACTGCAGCCACCCTTGATGGTGCAGCTTGAGGAAACCCAGGATGAGAAAACACAGGATCCTGGCCCCAGAGAGCCGAGGAATGATTTCAGTGAGCCCAAACTCTTGCATCTTCCCATACCTAGAAAAGTGCTAAATTCCTTAACTGGGGATATCGGTTTTTCTTTTATTACCAGTAACCCTTTGTTCTGACTATGTGTTGTTATTGCAAAAATTCCTATATATCTTGGCATATATGCTGGGTTCACCATTTCCTTTTCTAAACAGTTTTATCCGAGAGGCTCTACCCTAAAACTGTCGGCCGAATAAACGTAACTCTCAACTTGTAGGTTGTGCATTTTTTTCAGTGCACATGCTTTTTGGCCAGAATATTTCTTGGGTGGTGGTGTGCGCTTCTCTGAATCACAGTAGGAGGTCCATGAACTTACAGTCTTGTAAGCTTACAGTGAGGACAAGGTTGATCACTGAGTTTAGTTGCTCTAAGCCTTAATTTTCTATCATCAAATTCCCTGCCAGGCTTTCCAGTGGATGTTTTAAAGCCATCCATTGACATTGTTTTAGTTCTATGGTTTCATTCAGGGGTGCAAAATGGTGATTTTCCAATTCTATTATCCATTCTTCATTTATTAGCTGGAAATTTCTATGAATATTTCACTCATATAATGGTTGTTTTTTTGATTACAGCCATGAAATTAAAAGATGCTTACTCCTTGGAAGGAAAGCTATGACCAACCTAGACAGCATATTAAGAAGCAGAGACATTACTTTGTCAACAAAGGTCTGTCTAGTCAAGGCTAGGTTTTTTCCAGTGGTCATGTATGGATGTGAGAGTT
>NW_011486231.1:4531-5087 GCF_000754665.1 Bison bison bison | reverse complement strand
GGATTGCTGGATCATAAGGCAGTTCTATGTCCAGTTTTTTAAGGAATCTCCACACTGTTCTCCATAGTGGCGGTACTAGTTTGCATTTCCACCAACAGTGTAAGAGGGTTCCCTTTTCTCCACACCCTCTCCAGCATTTATTGCTTGTAGACTTTTGGATCGCAGCCATTCTGACTAGTGTGAAATGGTACCTCATAGTGGTTTTGATTTGCATTTCTCTGATAATGAGTGATGTTGAGCATCTTTTCATGTGTTTGTTAGCCATCTGTATGTCCTATTTGGAGAGATGTCTATTTAGTTCTTTGGCTCATTTTTTGATTGGGTCATTTATTTTTCTGGAGTTGAGCTGTAGGAGTTGCTTGTATATTTTTGAGATTAGTTGTTTGTCAGTTGCTTCATTTGCTATTATTTTCTCCCATTCTGAGGCTGCCTTTTCACCTTGCTAATAGTTTCCTTTGATGTGCAGAGGTTTTAATAGGTCCCATTTGTTTATTTTTGCTTTTATCCCAATATTCTGGGAGGTGGGTCATAGAGGATCCTGCTGTGATGTATGTCA
>NW_011486231.1:0-670 GCF_000754665.1 Bison bison bison | reverse complement strand
AGAAGAGGGAGGAGGGAGTTAGAGGTGACCCGAATGAGATGAGGTGGAATCAATAGTGGAGAGAGTGGGCTAGCCAATAATCACTTCCTTATGCGCACTCCACAACTGGACTGCTCAGAGATGTTCACGGAGTTATACAGAGAAGAGAAGATGGAGGAAGGAGACAGAGGTGGCCAGAGGATAAAAGGGGGTAATGAAAAGGAGGGAGACAGGTCCAGCCAGTAATCAGTTCCCTAAGTTTTCTCCACTGTCTGGAACACACAGAAATTCACAGAGTTGGGTAGAGTAGAGAGGGGTTAGGGAGGAGACACAGGCGACCTGGTGGAGAAAAAGGAGAGTCCAAAGGGGAGAGAGAGCAGTTAAGCCAGTAATCTCGCTCCCTAGTGATAAATGGGTACTGAAGATTGGGTTCTTAAAGGTACAAAATTGGTAACAAATACATAAAAGCAAAAATTAAAAATCTAGAGTAGAGTTTGGAATTTTAAAAATATGATGTTAAACAAAAGAAAGAGGGAAAAAAACGAACAAACAAAAACAAACAAGGTTGCGAAAATTATAAAGAAAATATAGGTACAAAATTGATAACTAATACCAAAAAGCAAAAGTTAAAAATCTAGAGTAGAGTTTGGAATTTCAAAAATACAATGTTAAAAAAAAGAAGAAGAAAAAT
>NW_011486230.1:5043-5592 GCF_000754665.1 Bison bison bison | reverse complement strand
CCTGGGTTTGATCCCTGGCTTGGGAAGATCCGTGGACATGGGACAAAGGCATGACAACCCACTCCAGTATTCTTGCCTGAGAATCCCGTGAACAGAGGAGCCTGGTGGGCTACAACCCCTGGGGTCGCAAAGAATCAGACACAACTGAGCGACTTTCACTTTCACTTTTCACTTTCAGAGGGTGTCAGACCCTACAAGTGGTAGGGACAGTGGCAAAGTGGAGGGTGTGCCCAGTGTATGACAAACAGATCACACCTTCAGGTCACGTTCAACCTAAGGGACCTGCAGGTCATGACCCCTGTGGGTACCTTTACACCCAGGACCTCATTTGACCTTCATCACAACCTGTAAGGTCTGCATTATCATCCCCCCTTTACAGCTGAGGATGCTGGGGTTTAGAGAGGCTAAGTGCCTGGGTTACCCCCTATTGTGTGCATGGGAAAGGCCATCAAGCCTGGGCCATGATCTAGGGGCCATTGTCTCTTGGAGCTACAGAATATCTGACTTTTATAGTTGCTGACAATCTGAGGAAGGTCAAAGAGAGCGATT
>NW_011486230.1:0-846 GCF_000754665.1 Bison bison bison | reverse complement strand
GGAAGAGTCTGATCTGCTCATCTTCAGTGAGTTACTACAGATTTGGGCCATGGGAGGCAGAACAGGCAGGCAATGGGAAGGATTCAGAGAGGCTCCAGTTCTGTCTCAGTTCACAAAGGCACCTGAAGCCTTGCTCTTGACCATTAGGACAGGGGAGCCTTGGCCTTGACCATTAGGGCATGGGTGGCACCTGGAGACAGGTCTTGGTGTGGGTCTTCCAAACCAAATGGTGCCCAAAAGTTTCCCTTGAACCCCCGGAATTTTCTGCAGGCCTTGCTTTATTTATTTATTTTTAATTTTTATTTATTTGACTGCACTGATCTTGGTTGCAACACGCGGGATCTAGTTCCCTGACCAGGGATCGAACCCATGCCCCTGCATTGAGAGTGTGAAGTCTTAACCACTGGATGACCAGAGAAGTCCCTGCAAGTCCTGGTTTAAAAGCTGAGGAAGTGGGAATTCCCTAGTGAATCAATGGTTAAGATTGTGCTTCCACTATAGGGAGTGCCAGTTCTATCCCCAGTTGGGGAACTAAGATTCTGCATGCTGTGTGGTTCAGCCAAAAACTAAAAAGAAAAATTAATTAAAAAAATGTTTAAAGTAAAAGCTGAGGAAGTTATCCAGATGGTGTCAGCTGGGTCCCAGAGCTGGGGCGGGGATTGGGGGAGGGGGGTGGGCCAGTGGTCATGAAAAGATTGAACCAGAGGGAGACATTGGTCTGAGAGTCTCCACCCCGGGTGACCACATGACTCCAGGTGGAGCTAGCGAAAGGGAAGATCTGCCAAGAAAAATAAATCAAGTTAATTAATTTGTAAATGTTTTGAGGGCACAGGCACAGGCAGCCTC
>NW_011486229.1:4192-5067 GCF_000754665.1 Bison bison bison | reverse complement strand
GTGGCCCAAGGTCCTGACATCTTTGTCTTCTGGGTCCAGGCCATTCTCCTCCATCTTGACCCTTGCAGTTCTCCTGCTGATCATCCTGAGCCTGATCCTGGCCCAGTGGCCCAGTTAGTTGTTCTCCTGAGACCCCGTGCTCACAACAGTGGCTGTGCTGCTGCTGCTGCTCATCACTGGGGTCACGGTCATCATCTGGAGGCAGCGCCAGAGCCCCTCTCCTCTTCACTTCAAGGTAAGTGATCTTACGTGCTGAAAATATCCACCTGAGTGAATAAAGTCACATGCTTTGAGGTCTAAAATCCTTCAATGGACAAGGAATTGAGGGGAGCTGCTACAACCAGTGGACTTGTCCCTGATCCACACTCAGTGTTTAAAAATCCAGTCTCATGGAAGCAACCTAGATGTCCATCAGCAGATGAATGGATAAGAAAGCTATGGTACATATACACAATGGAGTATTACTCAGCCATTAAAAAGAATTCATTTGAATCAGTTCTAATGAGGTGGATGAAACTGGAGCCTATTATACAGAGTGAAGTAAGTCAGAAGGAAAAATACTAATACAGTATACTAACGCATATATATGGAATTTAGAAAGATGGTAACAATAACCCTGTGTACGAGATAGCAAAAGAGACACTGATGTATAGAACAGTCTTATGGACTCTATGGGAGAGGGAGAGGGTGGGAAGATTTGGGAGAATGGCATTGAAACATGTAAAATATCATGTATGAAACGAGATGCCAGTCCAGGTTTGATGCACGATACTGGATGCTTGGGGCTAGAGCACTGGGACGACCCAGAGGGATGGTATGGGGAGGGAGGAGGGAGGAGGGTTCAGGATGGGGAACACGATGTATACCGGTGGCGG
>NW_011486229.1:0-332 GCF_000754665.1 Bison bison bison | reverse complement strand
ACAGGCAAGTCTGGGTCAGTCTCTTGTGGGGTCTATAGTTCAGTCCAATTCAGTCACTCAGTCATGTCTGACACTTTGTGACCCCATGGACTGCAGCATGCCAGGCCTCCCTGTCCATCACCAACTCCCAGATTATACTCAAACTCATGTCCATTGAGTTGGTGATGCCATCCAACCATCTCATCCTCTGTCATCCCCTTCTCCTCCTCCCTTCAATCATTCCCAACATCAGGGTCTTTTCCAATGAGTCAGCTCTTCACATGAGGTGGCCAAAGTATTGGAGTTTCAGCTTCAACATCTGTCCTTCCAATGAATATTCAGGACTGATTTCC
>NW_011486228.1:9948-10430 GCF_000754665.1 Bison bison bison | reverse complement strand
CTTTCCAGTCCAGCGTTTCTCATGATGTACTCTGCATATAAGTTAAATAAGACAGGGTAAAAATATACAGCCTTGACACAATAGTAGGATGCAAATTCTATTCAAGGTCCCATAGACTATAAACTAGGAGACACTGGTACACATCCAGGGACATAAACAAGGTGCAAAATTTCATGGTCTAAAGGTATTGAAATCCTACAGTCTGTTTTCTAATCACCTTGGAATTATGTTAGAAATCGCTATCAAAAGATATTTGAAAATAACCACATATTTTCCAGTGCAATGTGACATTTACTAAGAGAGATATTTGACTTAGCCTGACCATCTTTTTATATGCTTATTTCCTTACCACATAGCTCTCTGATGAAGTGTCTGTGTAAATCTATCGTCCAGTTTTCAACTAGATTGTTTTCTTCCTGCTGAGTCTAGAAGGTTCATTGTTTTCTGAACACAATCTTTTGATGAAAATGTATTTTGAAAAT
>NW_011486228.1:4837-5712 GCF_000754665.1 Bison bison bison | reverse complement strand
CTGCTCCAAGGCATGTGCGATCTTAGTTCTCCAACCAGGGACCGAACCTGTGTCCCTTGCACTGGCAGGCAGATTCTTTACCACTGAGCCACCAGGGTAAGCCCCACATGCTGCTTGCATGCCTGCATGCTAAGTCGCTTCATCATGTCTGATTCTTTGCAACTCTAAAGACTGTAGTCTGCCAGGCTCCCCTGTCCTTGGAATTCTCCAGGGAAGAATACTGGAATGGGTTGCCATCCCCTCCTCCAGGGGATCTTCCTGAACCAAGAAATGAACCTGGGTCTCTTGCAGCTCCTGCATTGCAGGTGGATTCTTTACTGCTAAGCCACGGGGGAACCCCCATGTGCTGCTTAGGGATTATCAAATTGATGAAAATGCCTTACAAAGGCAGGGTTTCCAGACCTGCCTAGAAAGTGAAAAATTATTATTCACTTAATTTTTGTTTCTTTCAAAAAACTTCTTCATGGGAAATATGAATGTTCTAGACTAGCAACAATAACATTTCAGATCTTTCTCAGAGAGAGCAATTTGTTTCTGGTAAGCGGAACAACTGTAACACATCAGAGTCTAGACTTGGCCTTGGAGCCAAATGAGAGAAGCCTTTGGTACAAGGAGAATTATTTGTATGTTTCCCACTTCTTATGTTGGGACTAGCACACTGAAACCAACATTTGATTGACATGAGGAGGAGCCATAAAAATTATTAATACCTCTTACTTTATTGCTATGTTAAAATTATGATTCTGACATGCCTCAAAATTCTTCTCAGATTCATCAGTAAACTAGGTGCTTATTCCTTGTCCTTTTTCTCTTCTTTTCTTTATGCATCTTCTTCCCTTTCCTTTCCCTTCATTTTCCTCATCTCTTACTGCTCT
>NW_011486228.1:0-1131 GCF_000754665.1 Bison bison bison | reverse complement strand
CATTGCTTTCTTTGGGATTGGAATGAAAACTGACCTTTTCCAGTCCTGTGGCCACTGCTGAGTTTTCCAAATTTGCTGGCATATTGAGTGTAGCACTTTCACAGCATCATCTTTCAGGATTTGAAATAGCTCAACAGGAATTCCATCACCTCCACTAGCTTTGTTCGTAGTAATGCTTTCTAATGCCTAGTTGACTTCACATTCCAGGATGTCTGGCTCTAGGTAAGCATGAGTGATCACACCTTCGTGATTATCCTGGTCGTTAAGACCTTTTTTATACAGTTCTTCTGTGTATTCTTGCCTCCTCTTCTTAATATCTTCTGCTTCTGTTAGGTCCATACATTTCTTTCCTTTGTTGTGCCCATCTTTGCATGAAATGTTCCCTTGGTATCTCTAATTTTCTTGAAGAGATCTCTGCTGCTGCTACTGCTGCTAAGTTGCTTCAGTCGTGTCCGACTCTGTGCAACCCCATAGACAGCAGCCCACCAGGCTCCACCGCCCCTGGGATTCTCCAGGCAAGAACACTGGAGTGGGTTGCCATTTCCTTCTCCAATGCATGAAAGTGAAAAGTGAAAGTGAAGTCGCTCACTCGTGTCTGACTCTCAGCGACCCCATGGACTGCAGCCCACCAGGCTCCTCCGTCCATGGGATTTTCCAGGCAAGAGTACTGGAGTGGGGTGCCATTGCCTTCTCTGGAAGAGATCTCTAGTCTTCCCCATTCTGTTGTTTTCCTCTATTTCTTTGCACTGATCACTGAGGAAGGCTTTCTTATCTCTCCTTGCTATTCTTTGGAACTCTGCATTCATTTGGGTATGTCTTTCCTTTTCTCCTGTGCCTTTCACCTCTCTTCTTTTCAAAGCTATTTGTAAGGCCTCCTTAGACAGCCATGTTGCTTTTTTGCATTTCTTTTTCTTGGAGATGGTCTTGATCCCTGTTTCCTGTACAATGTAACAAACCTCCATCCATAGTTCATCAGGCACTCTATCTAACAGATCTAGTCCCTTAAATCTATTTCTCACTTCCACTGTATAGTCATAAGGGATTTGATTTAGGTCATCAAAATAGCAAGAGAGTTCCAAAAAAACATCTATTTCTGTCTTTATTGACTATGCCAGAGCCTTTGGCTGCGTG
>NW_011486227.1:3927-4148 GCF_000754665.1 Bison bison bison | reverse complement strand
TTATCATTCACCTATGTGAGAACTGCCAGTTGTTACTATGTTCTTAATTCCTTCACATTTGGACTTCACTGGTGGCTCTGTGGATGAGAATCTGGCTGCCAGTGCAGGAGACAAGGGCTCAATCCCTGATCTGGGAAGATCCCATATGCCAAAGAGTAACTAAACTGTTGCACAATAATTATTGAACCTGTGCTCTAGAGCCTGGGAGCCACAGGTACTGA
>NW_011486227.1:0-424 GCF_000754665.1 Bison bison bison | reverse complement strand
TTAGGAAGCAACAGTTAGAACTGGACATGGAACAACAGACTGGTTCCAAATAGGAAAAGGAGTACATCAAGGCTGTATTTTATCATCCTGCTTATTTAACTTATATGCAGAGTACATCATGAGAAACGCTGGACTGGAAGAAACAAAAGCTGGAATCAAAATTGCCAGGAGAAATATCAATAACCTCAGATATGCAGATGACACCACCCTTATGGCAGAAAGTGAAGAGGAACTCAAAAGCCTCTTGATGAAAGTGAAAGTGGAGAGTGAAAAAGTTGGCTTAAAGCTCAACATTCAGAAAACAAAGATCATGGCATCCGGTCCCATCACTCCATGGGAAATAGATGGGGAAACAGTGGAAACAGTGTCCGACTTATTTTTGGGGCTCCAAATCACTGCAGATGGTGACTGCAGCCATGAAATT
>NW_011486226.1:4932-5815 GCF_000754665.1 Bison bison bison | reverse complement strand
TGGGGCTGTGCACGCAATGATCACGTGGCTGATCAGGAACTGACCACCTGACTGCGCATGCAGTGATCACGTGGCTGGTCGTTCACTGATCACGTTTATCATACGGTGATTCCGTGACTGAGAGGCGCTGATCACGTGACTGTGTCGTCAGTGATCACGTGGCTGATCATGCACTGATATCGTGACTGAGCATGCCCTGATCATGTGCCACGAGCCGGTGAGGCATTCCACTCTGGACAAAGGTCATGAGGAAGGAGGCTCTGCATTCGAAAATTCGGGATCGAGCCTCAGGAGTCCACCTGGATATTTTCGAGGATTTCCCCCCCAAAAAAACCAGAGTCTGCCTACTGTATTGCTTTGTGCTCTCATCTCTGATTTCACTGGGTGCTGTCCCCCACTTCCATCTCGCTCTCTCTGTCAAAGAGTTAACTTACAGCTCCAATTCATAAAGTTCCTTGTCATTCTTACTTGAACTTCCAGCTGAGTCTCCATCTGGAGCTCGGAACCCACCATGCTTACTAATTATGCCTCAGCTGCTAAGACCCCCTCGAGAAGGTGTCTAGGGTGAGGTACATTCCGCTATTCTTGGGGGCACCTGCGGCCTACATAAGTGGTGCAAATTTCTTGTCTTGAAGTTTGATTGGTGTCCCGCGTAAACCAACCTACTCAGTCTCTTTTCTCCACCGAATATTCCTACTGAGCTATACTCATACTATTATTCTTGACATCTATGATTAGCATATAAATAGTCGCCTAGGCCATCTCTCCTTCGAATACCCTGGATCAGCTGGGGCTTCTCCCCGGCAGGTGGCGCCCGAACACGGACCTTAGGAGGCAATACTCAAAGAGCTGAGCAGACACGAACCACGCAATCAGCAGGCAA
>NW_011486226.1:0-698 GCF_000754665.1 Bison bison bison | reverse complement strand
TCAGTGACTGACAGGCGCTGATCATGGGACTGTGCACGCACTGATCACGTGGCTATCATGCACTGATCACGTGACTGCGCATACACTGATGACGTTGCTGATCGGGCACTGATCAGGTGTTTATCAGGCAGTGATCAGTGACTGACAGGCGCTGATCATGGGACTGTGCACGCACTGATCACGTGGCTCATCAGGAACTGACGACCTGACTTCGCATGCAGTGATCACGTGGCTGGTCATTCACTGATCACGTGTTTATCACACCGTGATCACGTGACTGAAAGGTGCTGATCACGTGACTGTGTGGTCAGTGATCACGTGGCTGATCCTGCACTGATATCGTGCGTGAGCATGCCCTGATCATGTGCCGGGAGCCGGTGAGGCATTCCACTATGGACAAAGGTCATGAGGAAGGAGGATCGGCATACGCAAATGCGGGATCGAGCCTCAGGAGTCCACCCAGATATTCTCGAGCATCTCCCCCCCAAAATAACCAGAGTCTGCCTACTTTATTGCTTTGTGCTCTCACCTCTGATTTCACTGGGGGCTGTCACCCACCACCATTTCGCTATCTCTGTCAAAGAGTTAACTTAGAGCTCCAATTCATAAAGTTCCTTGTCATTCTTCCCTTGAACTTCCAGCTGAGTCTCCATCTGGAGCGCCGGAACCCACCACGCTTACTAATTATGGCTGGGCTG
>NW_011486225.1:4731-5567 GCF_000754665.1 Bison bison bison | reverse complement strand
GGTCATTGTTACCATCTTTCTAAATTCCATATATATGCGTTAATATACTCTATTGGTGTTTTTCTTTCTGACTTACTTCACTCCGTATAATAGGCTCCAGTTTCATCCACCTCATTAGAACTGATTGAAATACATTCTTTTTAATGGCTGAGTAATATTCTATTGTGTATATGTACCACAGCTTTCTTATCCATTCATCTGCCGATGACCATTTAGGTTGCTTCCATGTCCTAGCTATTGTAAACAGTGCTGCAGTGAACATTTGGGTACACGTGTCTCTTTCGATTCTGGTGTCCTTGGTGTGTTTGCCCAGCAGTGGGATTGCTGGGTTGTATGGCAGTTCTATTTCCAGTTTTTTAAGGAATTGCCACACTGTTCTTCATAGTGGCTAGACCAGTTTGCATTCCCACCAACAGTGTGAAAGGGTTCCCTTTACTCCACACCCTCTCCAGCATTTATTGCTTGTAGACATTTTGATGGCAGCCATTCTGACTGGTGTGAGATGGTACCTAATTGTAGTTTTGATTTGCATTTCTCTGATAATGAGTGATGTTGAGCATCCTTTCATGTATTTGTTAGCCATCTGTATGTCTTCTTTGGAGAAATGTCTGTTTAGTTCTTTGGCCCATTTTTTGATTGGGTCATTTATTTTTCTGGAATTGAGCTGCAGGAGCTGCTTGTATATTTTTGAGGTTAATTCTTTGTCAGGTGCTTCGTTTGCTATTATTTTCTCCCATTCTGAAGGCTGTCTTTTCACCTTGCATATTGTTTCCTTCGTTGTGCAAAAGCTTTTAAGTTTAGTTAGGTCCCATTTGTTTATTTTTGCTTTTATTTCC
>NW_011486225.1:0-671 GCF_000754665.1 Bison bison bison | reverse complement strand
AACTCTGAGGTGCTTCCCAGTTTATAGTTGACATTGAGAGCTTGTATATAGTAAAATATAATACTAAGCTAAAGAGTATTATCTGAAGGACTGTTTTAGAAGGCAGAAAAATGGAATGCAAGACTATATCTCTAAGAAGATGGCTGCACACATATATTTCAACTCATGGAAGAGATCCAGGAGTCATTATGTAGGGATCTCTGAAGATACTTGCCTTGGATATTCATGTATCTGCATTCAGAAGGACCTATATAATTCTGGATGTAATCATAAAAATCTGTTATTGCCTGATTCAAAATTGATACCTCTTTACCTGTGTTATTTGTACAATTTGAGTTTTGAAGATTAAGTGGCAAATGGATCAAGGATTTGAATAAGGAGTATTCAAATAAGAGATGAGTATATCATATCAAGCCTAGCTCAGTTGCTCAGTCATGTCTGAGTCTTTGTGACCCCATAGACCCCATAGAGTCCAGCCTGCCAAGCTTCTCTGTCCGTGGGATTTTCCTGGCAAGAATACTGGAGTGGGTTGTCATTTCCTCCTCCAAGGCATCTTCCTGACCCAGGGATCGAACCTGCTAACCCATATCTCCTGCGTCTCCTGCAGCTGAGAGCAGTGAGCCACCTGGGAAGCCTGAGGATATCAGCAGAGAAAGTCTGAGAAAGGAAAT
>NW_011486224.1:18979-19660 GCF_000754665.1 Bison bison bison | reverse complement strand
GCTTTTAGTTCTCTTCACTTTCTGCCTAAAGGTGGTGTCATCTGCATATCTGAGGTTATTGATATTTCTCTCGGCAATCTTGATTCCAGCTTGTGCTTCTTCCAGCCCAGCATTTCTCATGATGTACTCTGCATATAAGTTCAATAAGCAGGGTGACAATATACAGCCTTGATGTACTCCTTTTCCTATTTCGAACCAGTCTGTTGTTCCATGTCCAGTTCTAACAGTTGCTTCCTGACCTGCATATAGGTTTCTCAAGAGGCAGGTCAGGTGCTCTGGTATTCCCATCTCTTAAAGAACTTTCCACAGTTTTATTGTGATCCACACAGTCAAAGGCTTTGGCATAGTCAATAAAGCAGAAATAGATGTTTTTCTGGAAGTCTTTTGCTTTTTCCATGATCCAGCGGATGTTGGCAATTTGATCTCTGGTTCCTCTGGCTTTTATAAAACCAGCTGGAACATCTGGAAGTTCATGGTTCACGTACTGCTGAAGCCTGGCTTGGAGAATTTTGAGCATTACTTTACTAGTGTGTGAGATGAATGCAATTGTGCGGTAGTTTGAGCATTCTTTGGCCAAGAGAATGCGCTGGTCATAGCAAACATGCTCTTCCAACAACACAAGAGAAGACTCTACATATGGACATCACCAGATGGTCAACACTGAAATCAGATTGATTATAT
>NW_011486224.1:15007-15850 GCF_000754665.1 Bison bison bison | reverse complement strand
GTATCCCAGGTTCTATGTATCCTTCTGTTTGTATATCCCAGTGTCTGTGTATACCAGTACCTGTGTGGCAGTGTCTGGTCCCATTGTTTCTGTGTGCCAGCATCCCAGTGTGTTCTGATGACTGTTCTAGTATCTTTGTGTGTTGCATTAGTATATTCCAGTGTCTCTCTGTGTTTTATTGTTTGGCTATATTTCCCAATGGCTATGTGCCTCTTAATGTATGTATGAGCAAGTGTTTGGCTGTGTTTCAGTGTCTACATATTTTAGTTTCTCAAGGTTTCTGTGTTTCAATGTCTCTGTGTTCTGGTGTCAGTGGTTTCCTTTGCATATTGTAGTTCACTATCTGCATATCCTTGGTTCCCCATAATTCTGTGAGTTTCTGTTTCCTGTTCTTTATGCACCTGTCTTATACACTCTATTGGTCTTTTTATTTCAGTGTCTGTATGTTCACCTCTCTGGGTTTCTTGGAGTCTCTGACTGTATTCTCCTGCTTCTATCTGTTGTTTCTGTGTGTCCTTGATCTCTGTATGTTAGTATTTGTGTATCTTTATTCTTCAATGTACTTGAGTCTTTGCATATCTTAAACCTTTGCATATCTTGTGCTCTAGTGGTCTATATCTCCCTGTCTCTGTGTGCCCATGGATCTCTGCATATTAGTGTCTGGGCATCCAATGAGCCTTTCTGTTTGAGTGTTGGTGCATCCCCTTTTCTGTTCATCATTGAATTTTTGTGTTCCTGAATCTTTACATGTTCCTGGATCTTTGCATTTTCCTGCGTCTTTATTGTGTCCTTGTGTCTTTGCTCCTCCTTGAATCTGCATGTCCCTGAGTCTTTGCATGTGAT
>NW_011486224.1:13663-14907 GCF_000754665.1 Bison bison bison | reverse complement strand
ATCTAGGATCTAGTGTTTGTGCATCACTGTGTCAGGGCGTTCATGAGCCTCTGTGTGTTCCAGTATCTGTGTGTTTCTATCTTTCTGCATCCCCAAGTTTTGCATATCCCTGAACTTTCATGATGCACTGTAAGTGTGTCCTGGAATCTCTGTATTGCTGTTCTGGGTGTCTCTCTCTGAGCCTCTGTGTTCTAGTGTCTGTACTCACGAATCTGCATATGCCTCCTTCCACGTGCCCTTTGTTGGTGAATCCCTGAGTCTGTGCATCTCTGGGGCTTGGCTCTCCATGTCTGTGATTTAGCATTTACCCTACTTCTCCATTTATTTTCTGCAATTTTTGCCAATGTTTCTGTATTAGTTTCTTGATATTGCTATGGCTGTGTCTTAAGTTGTTCTGTGCCTCAATACCATTCTTTCCTAGTCCATAGATCTTTTTATCTAGATTCTCATGGCTGTGTTCTTGTTTCTGTGGGTCTGTTTGTTAGGGTGTTTCTTTGTATTGGTTCCTCTTTTTGTCTTTCTCTGTCCCTGTTTCTGTTTTGATCTGACTCACCATGTCTGTGTCACTGTCTCTCTATTTGTGTCTAGTGTCTGGATCCATGTCTTTTTATTTTTTACCCACTATCTCTGTGTCCCTGGGTCTGACTCACTGTCCCTATTTCTTCATTTGTGGCCTTGGTTCCTTTTTTGTGTGTCTCTATTTCTGGGCATCCCCAGGTGTATCTTTATTCAGTGTTTTTACCAATTTGCTTATGTTCTGTGTGTTTGTTTCTCTATGTCTAGGTTTCTTTATTCCTATGTTGATCCTTCCAGAAGTGTCTATGTTTCTGTCCCTATGTCTATTCTATACGACTGTGTTTGTGGGTTCACATCCCCATGTCTACTTGTTCTAAGATTTCTCATTCTGAATTCCTGTATCCCTGTCACTGTGTCACAATATCCCCATTATTCCTGGGCTTATCTTGCCTGTCCTTATGTTTGTTACCTGATCTGAAACTTATCTCTTCAATGGTGTTTGTCATGGTTGAGATGTCTGCATTCCCATGTCTTTGTCATTGGATCTCTAATTATATAAATTATGTTTCTGTCTCATTCTTAGTGTGTTCCTCTGCATGGGTGTGTGTCTTTGGGTCTTTATCACCAAGTCTGTATCTGTGTAACATTGAATCTGTTTCTATGTCCTTATAGGTTTTGGGTCTTGTGTCTCTGTGTTCTCTTATCCCACATCCCATGTCTGCATGCCA
>NW_011486224.1:8367-11038 GCF_000754665.1 Bison bison bison | reverse complement strand
TCTCTCCTACAGGAGATCTTTCTTGAGCTCCAAGGCTGGGCAAGGTGCCTCACCCTGGATTCCTCCAGCTCTTTGGACTGCTTTCTGTCTAGCACTGATACTCACTGGGATCACTATCCATGTCTGGGTCTGTCTTCTTCTTAGATCAGGAGCTCTCCAAGGGCAGAGCTTGGTTCTGATTCTTCTTTGTGGTTTGAGGGTCAAGATGCTGGGGGCTAACTGACCTTTCATTGTGGCAGAGTTTCTCTTGGGACTGGTGCTCCCTGGCCACTATCAGCCTCAGTAACACTTAGCCAGTAGGCCATGGGCCAAGGGGCTGAGACTTGAGCCACTGACCACATAGAACCCCAGGTGTGGTAGTTGCAGGATGCTGGGGTTCTGGTAGTGGTGCTGGAGACCTAGGAATTCAAGGTAAGGCCCAACATAGAGGGTTTCACATGCTGCAGCAGTCACACTGGAGCTCCAGCTAAGGCCTTTTCAGTAGTGCAGGCTGGTCCCAGGATAGAAGCAAGGTACCCTTACCTTGAACAGATATGGAAATGTGGGTAATGGAAACAGTGTAGGCCCAGGGTATACAGGGGTCTACAGGGCCAACACAGGGTTGGTACAGGCCTACAGACCTACCTGGAAGTAGGTACAGATCTGGTCCTTGTGCCCTGGCCTTGATGGTGTCCCAAGAAGCTGTCTACTCACATGCAGCCCTGCGGGGAGAAGAATGCTTACCAGGAGCACAGGGTTTCACATGGTCATTCACATGGTCACCCATAGCACAAGAAGGGTGAAGTTTCAGTACCTGAAATTCAGATGAAGTGGTGCAGATTTGTGGTTAGAATGCTAGCTCCTGAGGATAGTGCTTCTACCATAGCCTATCCAGCTGCTCCTTCCTGTGCAGTGTGTGAGCATGTATGTATATGTGTGCATGCTTACCCCAGTGGGGCTGTTTGCATGTGTGTTTGCCTCTGAATGTGTAAATGTGTGGTTTAGTTCCATTCATCTGAATATCTCTGGGCATATCAGTGCATCTGTATATTTGGGAAAAATGTTATGGTAGAATGTATATTTTTTTGGTTGTATGTTTATATACGTCTCTGGATATGTGTTTCTGGGCTTCCTAGGTGGCACTAGTGGTAAAGAACTTACCTGCCAATGCAGGAGACATAATAGACTGGGGTTCGATCCCTGGGAAGATTCCCTGGAGGAGGAAATGGCAACTCACTCCAGCATTCTTGCTTTGGGAATTCCATGGGCAGAGGAGCCTGGTGGGCTATAGTTCATAGGGTCGCAAAGAATTGGACACGACTGAATAGACTTGGGACTCATGCTGGATATCTTAGTGTTATAAATCTTGGTGAATAGTTTATGTCGTGTGTGTCTGGTTGTGTGTTGGTAAATATTATGTATCTTGGGGTGTTACTGAGTATGCATCTGTCTGTGTATCATGGAATTTGTGTGCATTGGTGTGTTTTATGTATCTAGAGTAGCAGAGTGTGTGTGCCTGTGTGTGTTAAATTCTTGTGAATTGGGATGAATCTGGGGTTATCAGTGTATGTATGTTGATAAATGTGTCATTGTGTATATCTGGGCATGTATTATGCATCAATATGTGTCTAGATGCATATTTGTATGTTACTATTTGTAGGTGTGGAAAGTGTCAAAATATATGTCCCTGGGTGTGTGTTTTTGTGAGTTTACTGTATGCCCTGGTATGTGTATGTGTATCTATGAGTGTCTTGGTGTTAGAGTGTATTTGTGTTTTAATGTGTCTGAATATGCACTTGTGTGTTTGTGAGGTGCACTGTTATGTGTTTGTATTAGTCCACAAATGTCTGGAGGTGTTGACTTGTGTATTTGGCTGTGGAGTTATTATGAGATAGAGTCTTTGGTGCTCTCCCCTGCCTTTGGGTCATCTATGAGTTGTAGTAGTTCTCCTGGATGCTCATCCAGTGTGAAGAAGATCTTCTCTTCTGAGTGTGGGATGTGGATCAGAAAGGGGGGTCCCATTTATTGCAAGGCAGGAGGCACAACTCTGTAGTTATAGCCTTAGAAGGTATGGGAGATGAGGAGAGGGAAAGAGAGAGTAGGGGAAGATAGGAGGCCATGTTTATCTCCCCAGAGAGACAGTTCAGCCCCAGTCCCAGTGCACAAGCTGTCCTATACTCAAGTCAGCAAGGGTGGCTGGCTTATCTAAGGATGAGAAAGTGAAGATGCTTGGCAACATGCCTGCAAAAGATAGGAGGACTGTGTTGATAGGAGACTGATTATTACATTCCTAGTAACTCTGTGGCCCCCTGGCCTCTGAGTCACCCCAAATTCCTGAGCTCAGTACTTAAGTCTTTTCTGATATCTAGTCCCTGCCTAGCTCTCCACTCTTCTCTGTATGCTCCAGCCTAACTGAACTGAATATTCTTATGGGTACCTTGCCTTATCTTGCTAGTGACCCCACTCTTTCTATTTCTCCTGCTACTTGGAATGCTCTCGTTCTTTTAACTAGTAATAATCAATTTCTAGTCATTCTTCTAGGTCAGCTCAAATGCTATTTTAAAATTTTATTGATTTATTTTTGGCTGCACTGGGTCTTCGTTGAAGCACCTGGGGCTTTTCCTTGCTGTGTGTAGGCTTTCTTTAGTTGTGGGGGCTACTCTTACTTGTGCTGCATGGGTTTCTCATTGTG
>NW_011486224.1:4219-6273 GCF_000754665.1 Bison bison bison | reverse complement strand
AACATAGTTTGAAGCAGTAGTAAGAGGTAAGAAGGACATCTGAGTTGAGATTTAATGCATGATCTGGAGCTTGAGTGACAATGGAAGAAATGAGGGTGGTAGGCAGGAGCAGGGCAAAGCAGGTCAGAGCAATTTTCAAGCAGGGGGAACAGCTTGGAAGAGGTCCCTGTGTGGAGGCAGGGGAGAGGGTAGGGCCTATTGGTGGAACAGGAGGCCAGTGTGGCCTGAGTTCAGAGGGTGAGTGGGAGAAGGTGAGGTCAGAGAGGTATGGGATATAGGGCAGGTCATGCAGGGACTTGGAGCTCATTAAAAGGACTTTAAACTTTACTCTAAAAAGTATGATAAGAAATGATAAGTGCAATAGGAAACCCTTGAGGGGAGTTAAGTAGGGAAGAGACATGAAGTGATATATGTTTTTAAATGATCCCTTTGCTGGGGAAGAATGTCCAAGAGAATATCTCAAAAAGGGAAGAAGGAAAACCAGTGATGAGTCTGGAACAGTTTTCTAGGTGAAGCACAATGGTAGTCTGCCCTAAGATAGTGACAGTTGGGGTAGTGAGAAGTGGATGCATTTGACAAACAGAGATAACTGTGTCAGGTATTGAAGATGGATGGGATATTGGGAGGGAGGATGGTGAAGGAGAGGGGTATGTCAAGAATGTCATGCCCAAATTTATATCCCTGTGAATTATTGTCACCACCAACTTGTTCTAATCCTGCCCTATAACGTCACCCAGGAAATGTCACTCCTCTCAGCAAGGTGAATAATGAAGTAGTGAATCACATTCATCATGGGACCAAAGTGTGTAGGTTCAAATCTCTTACTAGTGGTGTGAAGTGGTGTCACTTCTCTGTGCTTCAGTTTCCCCATGAGTAAAATCCAGATAATAAGAGGCTTTTGGTGAGGATTAAATGAAGACTACAAGTACAGTATGTAGATCAGTACCTGTACATAGGAAGAGCTAAAAAATGTAAAAAACTAGAAACAAAACCACCATATGAATCAGCAATCCCACTCCTAGGCATATACCCTGAGGAAACCAAAATTGAAAAAGACACTTGCACCCCAATGTTCATTGCAGCACTATTTACAATAGCTAGAACATGGAAGCAACCTAGATGTCCATTGACAGATGAATGAATAAAGAAGTTGTGGTACATATACACAATGGAATATTACTTAGCCATAAAAAGGAATGCATATGAGTCAGTTCTAATGAGGTGGATGAAACTAGAGCCTATTATACAGAGTGAAGTAAGTCAGAAAGAGAAAGATAAATATCATATACTAATGCATATATATGGAATCTAGAAAGATGGTACTGAAGAATTTATCTGCAGGGCAGCAATGGAGAAACAGACATAGAGAACAGACTTATGGACATGGGGAAAGTGGGGGAGAGGGTGAGATGTATGGAGAGTAACATGGAAACTTACATTACCATATGTAAAATAGATAGCCAATGGGAATTTGCTGTATGTCTCAGGGAACTCAAACAGGGGCTCTGTATCAACCTAGAGGGGTGGGATGGGGAGGGAGATGGGAGGGAGGTTCAAGAGTGAGGGGATATATGTACACCTATGGCTGATTCATGTTGAGATTTGACAGAAAACAACAAAATTCTGTAAAGAAATTATCCTTCAATTAAAAATTAAAAAAATGTAAACATTATTTCACAGCCTTTGGAAAATTTAAAGACAACTGTCATCATCTTCCTCATTTTTTATATTCCTCTCATTAAACAGGGGTGTTTATGGAGCACAAAACAACGAATCAGACCTACCTTGCCCAGGGATGCTCCCATTTATAGCCCCACATCCCTTCTCTGCTTGTGAAGTATAAGCAATTCTCTTGTCCAACAAAGCAAATGTCAAAGCCACAGCTTGACCAGTTTGTTTCAGTCTTAACATCTCTTCTCTCCCAGGGCCTCTAATTCTGTGCCTATGTGCTGAAGCCCAGAGAAGTTAAGTATCTCATTTAAAGTCTCAAAGCAAGCAAGCAAGTGGCTTAAATCATAAAAATCTGTACGGGCTTCTGGTTCTTAGTGCTCTCT
>NW_011486224.1:746-1245 GCF_000754665.1 Bison bison bison | reverse complement strand
AGTGGGTTGCCATTTCCTTCTCCAATGCATGAAAGTGAAAAGTGAAAGCGAAGTCGTTCAGTCGTGTCCAACTCTTTGCGACCCCATGAACTGCAGCCTACCAGGCTCCTCCATCCATGGGATTTTCCAGGCAAGAGTACTGGAGTGGGGTGCTATTGCCTTCTCCTTTCTGGTTCTAGCACTCTGTAAATCTAGAAGTCCTAAGACCTAAGTCAAAATGCTCTATAGGCTCTAATGGCGCAAAGCCTAGAACTGCACTGTCCAATGGTAACTGCTAGCCACATGTAGTTATTTAAATGTAAACATACGTTGTTGCTGTTCAGTCACTCAGTAACATCTGACTCTTTGTGACCCCATGGACTGCAGCATGCCAGGCTTCCCTGTCCATCACCATCTCCCTGAGATTGCTCAAACTCATGTCCATTGAGTCAGTGATGCCATCCAACCATCTCGTCCTCTGTCATCCCCTTCTCCTTCTGCTCTCAATCTCTCCCAGCAT
>NW_011486224.1:0-646 GCF_000754665.1 Bison bison bison | reverse complement strand
AACCACATGTGGACAGCAGCTACTGTATTCAACAGTAAATTAGTACATCTAAAAGTACATACTTTTAGAACATTTCCATCATCAAAAAAGTTCTACTGGACTGTGGTGGTCTAGAAGGTTCAAGCTCTGTGCTTTCAGAGCACTAGGATTCATGTTCCTATGGTTTCTGAACCCCGTGACCCAAGATTCAATGATTCCAGGGCTGCCCTAAAGTTTAAGAGTGTTGGATCCCCTGGAGAAGGAATGACTATCCACTCCATTATTCTTGCCTGGAGAATTAAATGGATAGAGGGGCCTGGTGGGCTACAGTGGTTGCAAAAAGTCAGACATGACTGATGACTAACACGTCAATGATTTTGCATGCTTTGATTGCAGTTCTCTCTAATCTGTTCTTCTACCTTACCACCTGTTTCTTCCAGGCTGGTCTTCTCACCAGCCCCCAGATAACCTAGATTCCATTTCATCTCCACAACTTTGCTCTTTATTTATATCTTCACAGTTACTTCAGTTGCTCTTTCTCTGGGCAGCCCTTCCTTGATTGCCTACTCTGATCCATGCCTTTCACACCCAGACATTCTCTGTCCCTGGCTATTTGCTGATTATCTTATGTGGAATATTTTCATCCTCCATACAGATATTGTGTCCC
>NW_011486223.1:5035-5478 GCF_000754665.1 Bison bison bison | reverse complement strand
GATAGGGATTGCATTGAATCTATAGATTGCTTTGGGTAGTATACTCATTTTCACTATATTGATTCTTCCGATCCATGAACATGGTATATTTCTCCATCTATTAGTGTCCTCCTTGATTTCTTTTACCAGTGTTTTATAGTTTTCTATGTATAGGTCTTTAGTTTCTCTAGGTAGATATATTCCTAAGTATTTTATTCTTCTTGTTGCAATGGTGAATGGAACTGTTTCCTTAGTTTCTCTTTCTATTTTCTCATTATTAGTGTATAGGAATGCAAGGGATTTCTGTGTGTTGATTTTATATCCTGCAATTTTACTATATTCATTGATTAGCTCTAGTAACTTTCTGGTGGAGTCTTTACGGTTTTCTATGTAGAGGATCATGTCATCTGCAAACAGTGAGAGTTTTCCTTCTTCTTTTCCCGTTTGGATTTCCTTTTATTTCT
>NW_011486223.1:0-685 GCF_000754665.1 Bison bison bison | reverse complement strand
AAAAGAAATGCAAAAAAGCAAAATGGCTGTCTGCGGAGGCCTTACAAATAGCTGTGAAAAGAAGAGAAGCAAAAAGCAAAGGAGAAAAGGAAAGATATAAGCATCTGAATGAAGAGTTCCAAAGAATATCAAAAAGAGATAAGAAAGACTTCCTCAGCAATCAATGCAAAGAAATAGAGGAAAACAACAGAATGGGAAAGACTAGAGATCTCTTCAAGAAATTCGAGACACCAAGGGAACATTTCATGCAAAGATGGGCTCGATAAAGGACAGAAATGGTATGGACCTAACAGAAGCAGAAGATATTAAGAAGAGGTGGCAAGAATACACAGAAGAACTGTACAAAAAAGATCTTCATGACCCAGATAATCACGATGGTGTGACCACTGACCTAGAGCCAGACATCCTGGAATGTGAAGTCAAGTGGGCCTTAGAAAGCATCACCACAAACAAAGCTAGTGGAGGTGATGGAATTCCAGTTGAGCTATTCCAAATCCTGAAAGATGATGCTGTGAAAGTGCTGCACTCAATATGCCAGCAAATTTGGAAAACTCAGCAGTGGCCACAGGACTGGAAAGGGCAGTTTTCGCTCCAATCCCAAAGACAGGCAATGCCAAAGAATGCTCAAACTACCACACAATTGCACTCATCTCACATGCTAGTAAAGTAATGCTCAAAATTCTCC
>NW_011486222.1:4688-5144 GCF_000754665.1 Bison bison bison | reverse complement strand
GCACGCACTGATCACGTGGCTGATCAGGAACTGACCACCTGACTGCCCATGCAGTGATCACGTGGCTGGTCGTTCACTGATCACGTGTTTATCATACGGTGATCACCTGACTGAGAGGCCCTGATCACCTGACTGTGCCGTCAGTGATCACGTGGCTCATCATGTACTGATATCCTGACTGAGCATGCACTGATCATGTGCCGGGAGCCGGTGAGGCATTTCACTCTGGACAAAGGTCATGAGGAAGGAGGCTCGGCATACGCAAATGAGGGATCGAAACTCAGGAGTCCATGCGGATATTCCTGAGCATCTCCCCCCCAAAAACACCAGAGGCTGCCTATTTTCTTGCGTTGTGCTCTCACCTCTGATTTCACTGGGGGCTGTCCACCAACACCATCTCGCTCTCTCTGTCAAAGAGTTAACTTACAGCTCCAATTCATAAAGTTCCTTGTCATT
>NW_011486222.1:0-483 GCF_000754665.1 Bison bison bison | reverse complement strand
CGCAATCAGCAGGCAATAAGCATGGAGTCAGCAGTGACGAATCATGCTGCTCAACTGGCAATAATCAAGCAGGTGACCAGGCAGGAATCACGAAGCTCAGCTGGCAATTGTCAAGCAGATGAGCCGACAAGAATCATGCAGCTCAGCTGGCAATTGTCATGCAGATGAGCCGGCAGGAATCACGCAGCTCAGCAGGCCCTGATCACGTGACTCTGCAGGCACTGATCACGTGGCTGACCAAGTACAGATCTCGTGACTGAGCATGCACTGATCACATAGCTATCATGCACTGACCACGGGACTGGGCATGCACTGATGACGTGGCTGATCAGGCACTGATCACATGGTTCATCATGCACTGATCACGTGTTTCTCAGGCAGTGATCAGTGACTGACAGGCGCTGATCATGGGACTGTGCACGCACTGATCATATGGCTATCATGCACTGATTACCTGACTGCGCATCCACTGATGACGTGGCT
>NW_011486221.1:4800-5401 GCF_000754665.1 Bison bison bison | reverse complement strand
AAGTGATCTCAATGCTACTGGATGATAACTTTGAGTAACAAAGTTCTCAAAAATGGGAAGCTCCATAGAAACAAAGAATCTTATTTTTATACTCTGTATCCACCAAACACCTAGCACAGTGCCTGGCAAATACTGATGATGAGTACATGTCAGCTGAATGGATGAACTGATGGATGGCCCAATCTCCTCTCAGACTACTATTCCACTTCTCACAATTTTCAAACATCCAAAGTGAAGTCAAGTTGAACAAGGAAGAGGAAGGTCTAGATTAGCTACACAAGAAAGCTTCATTTATATAATCAGGCTTCCCTGGTGGTCTGTACTGAATTATTTGTTCATAATTGTAACAATTTAAAAAGTACCTTTCAAAGAGAGGTCATGTTTTCTAAGACATTGTACATGGCCTATGTGAGTTGGGACAGGAGTGTATAGTTCAGACATATAGTTTGCTCTTATGTCACCCCAGCAAACTTCAAAATGATGGTTTCACCAGCTGGTCCTCTTGAAAAAGAAAAGTGCTCCCCTGGTGGTCAGCTGTCCCTACATTCCCTAGTACTGATTTCCCAGAAGTTATCCAGCATGACTGTTTTTCATGACCTTC
>NW_011486221.1:0-737 GCF_000754665.1 Bison bison bison | reverse complement strand
CAAGCCAGCTGCAGCAGCTAATGGTAAATTCTTACTTTCCATCTCCCTTTTATTTATAAGACAAATGTACATTTCTTTTCTTTCTTTTAGAAAAGCTTATTCCTTGGCATAAAAATTTGTTTGGAGTCTTTTCTCTATACACAGAAAATTTAGCTTCTAAGCCTGTGCAGTGAGTGAAAAATATAATTCCCAGGTCCAATCTCAGTCCTCAGGCAACTCAGCTGAGTTCAGACCTGACCAGTGGACTACAGCTACACTCGTCTACCACCTGGAGGAAAAGGGGGCACAGGAGTGCAGAGGTGGGGTACATGAAACAGCTCTGCTATGGGAGCTTCATGGTCTCTTGTCTTACAAAGAATATTCCAAGCAAGACTCAGAACAAAACCAAGCTCTTTGAAATTCAGGCAATTTATGTATCAAGCAATTATTTACTAAATACTGAGGCTCAGATGACCTTGGAGGAAAAACAGATTAACCAATCACATTCTCTCAACAGTACCTTTGCAGACCAAAAGTCTGTAATTTTGCCAAACTCCAATGCATCAGTTTTTTTCTTTCATGAATTGTGCTTTTTGTGTCCTAACAAGTCTCTTCTCTTATGTTTTCATAAATAACTTTTTTATGTCTTATGTTTTCTATGCAGATCTGTGCTTCATTTTGAGTTAATTTTTGCATAATGTGTTATATTAGGTTAGGGCTCTTTTTTTTTTTTTTTCGCCTATTGATGGTCTATTGTA
>NW_011486220.1:4820-5194 GCF_000754665.1 Bison bison bison | reverse complement strand
ATCCGGAGAGATAGGGCTCACGGCGTCTGGGGCGGGAGGGGACGCGGGGCGGAGTGGGCTGTTTTGCCCTGACCTTTCTGGTAACCCGAGGGCGGGTGGGCAGGCCTCTGGAATCTCGCCCCAGCAGCTCCTCGGAAGCTTCGATCCAGCCCCAGCCCCGCCGCGGGGAGGTCCGGGGAAGGAGAGCCAGGCGGCACCGGTCGATTTTTGTTTTGTTTTTATAAAGTGGAGTAATTGCTTTCCCTCCACAACAGCCCGCGCGCGCTTGGAAAGTGAGCTCGGAGGGCCGGAGGCGATCTGTTAAATAAGCTGCGCCGGCCGGACTCGCGGGCAGAAAGTGAAAGTGTGTGTGGTTGCGGGCGGGGGGTGGGGTG
>NW_011486220.1:0-823 GCF_000754665.1 Bison bison bison | reverse complement strand
AGAGTTAGCGGCCCGAGCTGACTTTGAACCCTTTGGAGTTGCTGGGTCGTTGCAGCCCGGAGGAGGAGACCCAGTTCCCGTTTTGAAAACAGCGTGAAAAGCTCTTACAACGGGCGAGCTCGAGTTGGAGCGGGAGGAGCTGGGCTGGGCCCTGGCCTGACAGCACGGCACAAGCCCATCAGGGAGAAGCGCTCACCCCAGGCCTCACACGGCTCCCCCGGCCCTCGTGGGCTCCCCGAGAGTAAAGGTGGGGCTCGGGGGAGTCCTCTCCGCCAGTTGCTCGTCGGGGTCAGGGCCGGGGGGTGGAGGCCTTGGGTCGCCTCCTGTTCCCTTGGGGCCAGGGGCGGTTTTGGAAAGACGAAAGTGGGAGCACGGCACGGGTCCGCCAGCAGACCCCCCGGGCGCGGCCCCGTGGCCCACCCTGCGGGTTCCCGCCATTGGGCCCAGTCCCTGACTGTCCTGCGATCCTTCATTTTGGCTGGAAGCTTTCTACCCAGAAGCGCACAACTGGGGCTCCTCCCCGTGTGTTCCCTGGGTTGTGGCTGCAAAGTTAATGGTGCTGGGGGGTGCTGTTGTGTATCCTTGGGCAAACTACGGGCTGGGGGCAGCGGAAGGCGTGTAACTTAAGGGATCGCTGTGCCCCTCCAAGTAAGAACGGAGGAAAAAGTTTGTCTTTCTTTTTCTTTTTTTAACCTTGTTTTGTAGGTTTTCTTCCTGACTCTTTCTTTAAAATGGGGGTTCTTTTCCTGAGTCCCTGGACGGCATTTCTCCTGGGGGAGAGGTTGGCTTTCAAGGGGGTGAAGAAAAGGCCTGAATCCTTGCT
>NW_011486219.1:5001-5598 GCF_000754665.1 Bison bison bison | reverse complement strand
TGTACCACAGCTTTCTTATCCATTCGTCTGCTGATGGACATCTAGGTTGCTTCCATGTCCTGGCTATTGCAAACAGTGCTGCAATGAATATTGGGATACACGTGTCTCTTTCAATTCTGGTTTCCTCGGTGTGTATGCCCAGCACTGGGATTGCTGGGTCATATGGCAGTTCTAGTTCCAGTTTTTTAAGGAATCTCCACATTATTTTCCACAATGGCTGTACCAGTTTACATTCCCACCAACAGTGTAAGAGGGTTCCTTTTCCTCCACACCATCTCCAGCATTTATTGTGTGTAGACTTTTTGATGGTGGCCATTCTGACTGGCGTGAGATGACATCACTGTGGTTTTGATTTGCATTTCTCTGACAAGAAGTGATATAGAGCACCTTTTCATGTGTTTATTAGCTATCTGTATGTACTCTTTGGAGAAATATCTGTTTAGTTCTTCTGCCCACTTTTTGATTGGGTTGTTCGTTTTTCTGGTATTGAGCTGCATGAGCTGCTTGTATATTTTGGAGATTAATTCTTTGTCAGTTGTTTCGTTTGCTCTTATTTTCTCCCATTCTGAAGGCTGTCTTTTCACCTTGCTTATAGTT
>NW_011486219.1:0-489 GCF_000754665.1 Bison bison bison | reverse complement strand
CCATTCTGTTTTATGACCATAATTAAGTCTTCCCTGCTTTGCCTAGAGATTTACTCTAAAAACGAAAAAGCATAACTAATATTTCCACTGTAATGGTTATTTAAACACTGTTCATTGAATAGGGATGTTGAAGCTATGATTGGATTTTCTGTGATTGCAGAGTCTTGATCCACGTATGCCAGTGTTCCAATTCCCTTTCTCACACTCCCCGCAACGGCTGAAAAGTGAGGTTGCTTCATATTTGAAGCATGTTCTCCTTGTACAGTTTGAAATGTTTGTTTTTCCCTGAAGGTTCTTTTTTTTTTTTTTTTCCTTTGGGGGATGAAGAAAAGTATGCCTTCCAGATCATGTGATCAGTTTCCTCCAACTTCTAACTCCATCCATCTATTGCCTAGAATTGATTCCATCCAGTTGGAAGTCCTTTCACTTCTTTTTCAAATTTGGAAAATTTGCTTCCTATTTGGACCATTCTTGTGCAGTTCATTTACG
>NW_011486218.1:8967-9413 GCF_000754665.1 Bison bison bison | reverse complement strand
AGAGAAGTGACGCTGTGGCAATGACTTCTGTGCTGTGCTAAGTCACTTCAGTTTTGTCTGACTCTTTGCAACCCCATGGAATGTGGCCCGCCAGGGTCCTCTGTCCATAGGATTCTCCAGGCAAGAATACTGTAGTGGGTTGCCATGCCCTCCTCCAGGGAATCTTCCCATCCCAGGGATTGAACTTGCATCACTTACATCTCCTGCATTGGCAGGCAGATTCTTTACCACTAGTGCCACCTGGCAATGACTTCTAGATATCCTCTAATATCTGTCTCCTCCTCTTCTACAATAATAAAATTCTCAAATCCATAGCTAACTTCATGACTCACTAGAATGAAGATTGTACTCTCTAGCCTTCCTTACTGCTAGATGTACCCATGTAACTATCTGTGGTTAATAAGATGTAACCCAAAGTGTCATGTGACAGCTCTTGGGAATCTTCT
>NW_011486218.1:3385-5151 GCF_000754665.1 Bison bison bison | reverse complement strand
CCTCACCACTGAGCCACCAGGGGAGCCCTGGAAAGGGCATTTTGTTTTTGTTTGTTTTGGTATGACCTTCATGGTACCCTGCAAAGAGCTGCGCATACAGTGGTGCCTAATTCCTATTGATTGCTTGATCAAGCAAGTGAACCGGTTTGGTAGAGAAGAAGGTAAACAGCCACGAGTAAAATGGATCCATCTTTCTTCAGAGTTGACTGGTTGTTGCGGTTTCATCAGATTGACTAGCTGATCAGTTATCTTCCATTCTAAATAAACCAGGCATTAAGAATCCAGGAGACATTCACTCTAAAACATGATAAAGCATTAAGCTGCTTGAAGCCTGAACTCTTAACAGTTTGACATTTCTTTTAAAAGCTATTGGAATCCCTCTCTCCAGGAAACCCAGTTGGAGGGGGCTTAGTGTTTTACTTATCCAAGTCTTTGTAGCAATGAATTTAAATGTATCGAAAAGGGAGGCATCAAATCTTGTAGCATCTCCCTCTCCCATGCTGAGCTGGCACATCCCAAGGGCAAGGCCAATCAGCCTTGTCATGGAACAGTGGAGTCAGACAGATGTATTGGAGAGGAGGGGGGAGCGGGGAAGCAAAGAAAACCCTTTTCTTGGCAAAGAAAAAGCCTTTGATTTCTCAGCTCATCATCCCAGACAGAGCTGCTAAGACTGTTTCTCTGACTCCTACCAGCACCAGCCCGATCTCTTGATCAGGGGTATCTAGAGGGCATTGGGGGACTGGGAATGAGGGAAGGAAGCCGAAAGCTAGACTCTGCTATCAAAGGTTTGTAAGGGAAAGACACAAAGCAAACCTGGCCAGACCCTGTTATTAAGCATCCAATGTGCACATTGATATCTACCACTTCATTTCACCCTTACAACAACCTTAGGAGATAAGCAGGACAGGTAATATTTCTCTCATTATAGATAATGAAAAAGCCCAGAGAGATGGAGATGCGTATAGACAGCTGGTTGGTGATACAGCTGAGACTAGAGTCCAGGATTCTGAGGTTCTTTCAACAGATGAAGAATTAATCTAATTTCCCTGCCACCCAAATTTTATATAGGGAGTAGGAGGGGATGATTTGCAGTGCAAAATTTTACAGTTGGAACGGAGCATTGGGAATCATCAGAACAGAATACCAGAATTCAGAGAAGGATCCAGCAGGACTCCAGAGGTCTATATCTTTCCGTGACTCACTTTGTAAAAACACCTTTGTAAGCTTACCTGGCTTCTGCCTCTTCTGCATTATCCAACTTATCCAACTTCAGTAGTGACCCATAAGGTCTCCCTTTGCCAAGCCCTGCCTACCACTCTGGCCTCCTCTCTCTCTAAGTCTCCATTATTGTCCCACGATCCAGTCAACAGGACTGGGAACAGTTCCTGGAACACGCTGGGTTCACACCTCCAAATATTTATAAAAACAAATTGAAAGTGTTAGTTGTTCAGTCATGTCTGCCTTTTTGCAACCCCATGGACTGTAGCCCACCAGGCTCCTCTGTCCATGGGATTCTCCAGGCAAGAATACTGGAGTGGGTAGCCTTTCCCTTCTCCAGGGGATCTTCCCAACAGGGTTCAAATCCGGGTCTCTTGCATTGTAGTTGGATTCTTTACCATCTGAGCCACCAGATATTATTTATTTATTTGACTGTACTGGGGCTTAGTTGCAGCATGTAGGATCTTCGATCTTCATTGCCGCATGCAAGATCTTTTTAGTTGCAGCATGCAAACTCTTAATTGCAGCATGTGGGATCTAGTTCTAGG
>NW_011486218.1:0-610 GCF_000754665.1 Bison bison bison | reverse complement strand
GTCTCTCTGTTTGTGTCTCACTTTCTGTCTCTCTTTGTGTATCCTTTTCACCAGTGTCTACTCCATTCTTCTCTTTCTACTGCCCAACATCCTCTATTTAACCATTGTATTCATCTCCTTGTCACCTGAGCTTCAAATGGCCTCAGCTTGTCATATCCCAATTTCCTATAATCTTCCAGCTTCAACTTCCAGTGTTAACTGGCCTGGAGTCTCTGTAGTTCTTAGTTCAAAATCCTTAGGGAGGAATTCTAATTATCCCAGTTTATCTTTTTTACCAGATCATGGGTCATAAGTCTCTGATCAGTTTACAGATTGGCTGTCCTTGGGTCAGGGACTTATTTGGTTCCATTGACTGCAGTCAAGGCAGGTGTGGGGGAGTTGTTGGATGGATCATGTTTAAGGAAACAAATAGCTATAATTTGTGCTATGTGATCCATCCAACAACTCCCCCACACCTGCCTTGACTGCAGTCAATGGAACCAAATAAGTCCCTGACCCAAGGACAGCCAATCTGTAAACTGATCAGTGAAAGAAATCAAAGAGGACACTAATAGATGGAGAAATATACCATGTTCATGGATTGGAAGAATCAATATAGTGAAAATGAGTA
>NW_011486217.1:4678-4977 GCF_000754665.1 Bison bison bison | reverse complement strand
TATAAACAGTGCTGCGATGAACATTGGGGTACACGTGTCTCTTTCCCTTCTGGTTTCCTCAGTGTGTATGCCCAGCAGTGGGATTGCTGAGTCCTATGGCACTGTCACAGCCGCCCATGTCCGAGGTAGGGGGCAGAAACCAGGAGGACCCCATGCCCGAGGGGCAGCGGCCGAGAGGAGCTGCCCCATGTCCAAGGAGCGGTGGCTGTGTGGGCACCGAAGGGCCTAGAGGAGCTATTCCACGTTCAAGGTCGGGAGGGACGGCCGTGAGGAGATACCGCTCGTCCAAGGTAAGGAGC
>NW_011486217.1:0-632 GCF_000754665.1 Bison bison bison | reverse complement strand
TTGATCTCCTTGCAGTCCAAGGGACTCTCAAGAGTTTTATCTGACACCACAGTTCAAATGCATCAATTCTTCAGCGTTCAGCTTTCTTTATAGTTCAAATTTCACATCCGTGAGCTTGCCTAGTAGCTCAGTTGGTAAAGAATCTGCCTGCAATGCAGTAGACCCCGGTTCAGTTCCTGGTTTGGGAAGATCCCCTGGAGAAGGGATAGGGCTCAGCTGGTAAAGAATATGAATGCAATGCAGGAGACCTGGGTTCAATCCCTGGGTTGGGAGATCCCCTGGAAAGGGAAAGGCTACCCACTCCAGGATTCTGGCCTGGAGAATTCCATGGACTGTATAGTCGCTGGGGTTGCAAAGAGTCCGACATGACTGAGTGACTTTCACTTTCACTCACAACCATACATGACTACTGGAAAAACCATAGCTTTGACTACATAGACTTTTGCCAGCAAAGTCATGTGTCTGCTTTTTATGATGCTGTCTAGGTTGGTCATAACTTTTCTGCCAAGGAGTAAGCATCTTTTAATTTCATGGCTACAGTCACCAACTGCAGTGATTTCGGAGCCCCCCAAAGTAATGTCTGTCACTGTTTCCATTGATTCCCCGTCTATTTGCCATGAAGTGATGGGTGC
>NW_011486216.1:4565-5146 GCF_000754665.1 Bison bison bison | reverse complement strand
TTTTAGTGTTGACCATCTGGTGATGTCCATGTGTAGAGTCTTCTTTTGTGTTGTTGGAAGAGGGTGTTTGTTATGACCAGTGCATTTTCTTGGCTAAACTCTCTTAGTCTTTGCCCTGCTTCATTCCGTCTTCCAAGGCCAAATTTGCCTGTTAGTCCAGGTGTTTCTTGACTTCCTACTTTTGCATTCCAGTCCCCTATAATGAAAAGGACATCTTTTTTGGCTGTTAGTTCTAAAAGGTCCTGTGGGTCTTCATAGAACCGTTCAACTTCAGCTTCTTCAGCGTTACTGGTTGTGGCATAGACTTGGATTACTGTGATATTGAATGGTTTGCCTTGGAAACAAACAGAGATCATTTTGTCGTTTTTGAGATTGCATCCAAGTACTGCATTTCGGACTCTTTTGTTGACCCAGATGGCTACTCCATTTCTTCTGAGGGATTCCTGCCCGCAGTAGTAGATATAATGGTCATTGGAGTTAAATTCACCCATTCCAGTCCATTTCAGTTCGCTGATTCCCAGAATGTTGACATTCACTCCTGCCATCTCTTGTTTGACCACTTCCAATTTGCCTCAATTCAT
>NW_011486216.1:0-839 GCF_000754665.1 Bison bison bison | reverse complement strand
GGAGTGCCATTCCCTTCTCCAGGGAATTTTTGCCTTCTTACATCTGTTTCCTTTTAGGATTATTTTGGTTACTTTCTCTTCTCCAACAATATCAATCTCCATGCATAATTCTTCAGGCACTCAGTCTACCAGACTAATAATCTCTTGACTCTATTTGTCACTTCTGCTAAATAATCGTAAGGTATTTATTTAGGTCATACGTGAATGGTCTAGTGATTTTCCCCACTTTCTTCAATTTAAACCTGAATTTTGCAATAAGGAGCTTGGATGTGAGCCACAGTCAGCTGCAGGTCTTCTCTTTGCTGACTATAGAGGTTCTCCACTCTTGGTTGCAAAGAATATACTCAATTTGATTTCGCTACTGACCATCTAATGATATCTACGTGTAGAATCACCTCTTAGGTTGTTTCAAGATGGTGTTTGCTATGACTTGCATTCTCTTGGAAAAACTTGGTTAGGCTTTGCCCAGCTTTATTTTGTACTTTGCCGCCCCCACCCCACCCCCCATTTTGTATTCCAAGGGCAAATTTGCCTGTTACTCAAGGTATTTGACTTCCTACATTTGCATTCCAATTATCTAAGATGAAAAAAACATTTTTTTTGGTGTTAGTTCTAGAAGGTTTCCCAGTTCTTCACTGAACCATTCAAATTCAGCTTCTTCAGAATCAGTGGTTGCGGCATAGACTTGGATGACTGTTATACTGAATTGCCTTGGAAATAAACTGAGATCACTCTGTCATTTTTGAGACTGCACCAGAGTACTATATTCTGGAGTGTTTTGTTTACTATGAGGGCTACTCTGTTTCTTCTATGGGATTCTTGCCCACAGTAGTATATCT
>NW_011486215.1:14628-14940 GCF_000754665.1 Bison bison bison | reverse complement strand
ACATGGAAGTGGCGGATAAAGTATAACACAGAAGTTTCCAGAATTTGTTAAAGAAAGTTATCTTCAGATTTAACATGAATGTCAAGTTTCAATCAGCATTTAGAATGGAGAGAAGGGGAAAGAATCATAGTGAAGTCAAAGAAAATCAAAGACAAAGAGGTCTTAAAAGCAACTAATGAGAAAAGACATGTTAAGTTCAAAGGGTTGTCAACTGGACTGGTAGCAGATTTCTGAACAGCAAGAACAGAACTCAGAAGACAAACTTAATAACCTTAAGCACTAAGGAAGATAAATATTAGCCTAGAATAGGAT
>NW_011486215.1:9471-10389 GCF_000754665.1 Bison bison bison | reverse complement strand
GCTGTGATTCATGGGGTCACAAAGAGTCAGACACGACTGAGTGACTGATCTGATCTGATCTGATCTGATGGGGACAGATGCCATGATCTTAATTTTTTGAATGTTGAGTTTTAAGCTGTATCTATACATTTTCAAACCCTTTTCCTGTTTAGATTATTATGGAACGTTAAGCTGCATTCCCTGGGCTATACATCAACAGAGGAATGGATAAAGATGTGGTACATATATACACAATAGAATATTACTCAGCCACTAAAAAGAATAAAGTAATGCCATTTTCAGCAACCTGGATGGACCTGGAGATTATCATACTAAGTGAAGTAATTCAGACAGATAAAAACAAATACCATATAATATTGCTTACTTGAAGAATAAAAATAAACAATACAAATAAATTCATTTATAAAACAGAATTTATAAGCCTTCTCTGGTGGCTCAGATGGTAACAATGCAGGAGACCCAGGTTCAATCTCTGGTTCAGGAACATCCTCTGGAGAAGAAAATGGCAACCCACTCCAGTATTCTTGCCTGGAAAATCCCATGGACAGAGGAGCCTGGTAGACTACAGTCCATGGTGTCACAAAGAGTTGGACAGGACTGAGCGACTTTACTTCTTTCACGTAAAACAGAAACAAACTGATAGACTTAGAGAACATACAATAATTTTAGTAGAAGTTCCAGAAGAAAAAAAAATTTTTAAACGGGAAAGAGAGGATATCAAAAACAGCAATGGTTAGAAATGTCTGGAAATGTTTTTTAAAAATGAATCTTCAAACTGAAGTATGCCAACTCCTAAGCAGAATTGAAATGATAATAATATTGTGCTGTGTGCTGTGCTCAGTTGTGTCTGACTCTTTGTGACCCCATGGACTGTAGGCCACTAGGCTCTTCTGTCTGTGGGATTTTCCAAGCAAGAAT
>NW_011486215.1:4785-5535 GCF_000754665.1 Bison bison bison | reverse complement strand
ACAGAGTTGAGAACACCAAAATAAACCAACAGATATATGAACAACTAATTTTGAAAAGGTAGCTATGGATACTCAAGAGGGAATGGGTAATCTCATCAATAAAGGACATTGGGTGTGATATCACTCATATGCAGAATATTCATGACACAAATGAACCTATCTGTGAAACAGAAGCAGACTCACAGAGAGAACAGACTCCTGGTTGCCAAGGGCAAAGACAGTAGGGGAGGGACAAATTAGGAGTTTGAGATTAGCAGATGTAAACTACTATACATGGAATGGGTAAACAACAAGGCCCTACTGTATAGCACAAGAAACTATATTCATTATCCACTGATAAACCAGTGTTTATCAATGGAAAAGAGTATGGAAAAGTGTCTCTCTCTCTCTCTCTCTCTCTATATATATATATATGTGTGTGTGTGTGTGAGTATATATATATATATACACATATGTGTGTGTGTATGAATGAATGACTTTGCAGTACAGCATGAATTAATACTGTATTGTAAATCAACTATAATTCAGTTAAAAAATTAAGAAATAAAGTTAAAAAACAGAATGTTGGGAAAACTGGATAACCACATAGGAAAAACCAAAAAGAAGTTGGACTATCTTATATCACTCACAAAAATTAACTAGGAATGTATTAAGCATTTAAGCATAAGACAGGAAACCATAAAATTTCTGGAAGAAAATGAGAAAATCTCCTTCATATCATTTTTGATATGACTTTTTGGATAAGACATC
>NW_011486215.1:0-398 GCF_000754665.1 Bison bison bison | reverse complement strand
CTTTAGTTCTTCTTCACTTTCTGCCATAGGATAGTGTCATCTGCATATCTGAGGTTATTGATATTTCTCCTGGCAATCTTAATTCCAGCTTGTGCTTCATGCAGCCCAGCGTTTCTCATGATGTACTCTGCATATAAGTTAAATAAAGAGGGTGACAATATACAGTGTTGACATACTCCTTTCCCGATTTGGAACCAGTCTGTTGTTCCATGTCCATTTCTAACTTTTGCTTCTTGACCTGCATACAGATTTCTCAGGATGCAGATAAGGTGGTCTGGTATTCACATCTCTTTAAGAATGTTCCACATTTTGCTGTGATCCACACAGTAAAAGGCTTTGGCATAGTAAATAAAGCAGAAGTAGATGTTTTTCTGGAACTCTCTTGCTTTTTCAATGAT
>NW_011486214.1:4903-5205 GCF_000754665.1 Bison bison bison | reverse complement strand
TATATATGCATATACACAGTCATATTTACTCTTTAGAATAAGACACAATAAGTTAGGTTATTACCATTTAACAGATGAGAATAAGCAGATAAAGACTATACAATTTACAGAAGGTCATGAAGCTAGTAAGCAATAAATCAGAGTCCAAAACCTGGATTTTAATTTCTTTTACACTAAATTGGAGTCAGTTTATCCAAGTCCATATTTTATCTCCTGTCAGTTATTAAATGTGTAACCATGGGCAAGACAGTTAACATCTTTCTGGTTTTTTTTTTTTTTTTTTTTTTTTTTTTTAAAAAGGG
>NW_011486214.1:0-677 GCF_000754665.1 Bison bison bison | reverse complement strand
ATGTACTTTAGGTACTTATCATGAGTTAATGCAGGTTTGTAAATGCTAATAAGTGTGCCCTCTGTTGGTGGATGTTGATAATGACAGAGTTTCTGCCTATGTGGCAGTAGGGGAACTATGGGATATCTCTGTGCTTTCTGCTGAGTATTGCTGTGAATCTGAAATTGTTCTAAAAACTCAGGTCTATTACAAAATTCATTTGTCTTAATTTTTTCAGCAGTGTAATTGTAAGTCAAGAGTCTAATGTAATACAGGAGAAAAAGTAGAATTTACTCTTAAAGAACAAACTAACTGATGCTTTGGGTTTATTCAAGGGGTTAATTTTAAAGTAGAACATATTCTACTTGTTGATACATAGCATTAAAGATTTTCTTTTTTGTGGGGGAAAAAACATAATGCCATAACTGGGAGGGGGTTTTGCAGAGTACACAGACTTTTCACATAGGGGTTGGGTTGCTCTCCATTTATACCGACTTTGGCTTGCCATTAGGTCTAATTTTGAGCTTTCACTTGAAAGATGAATTTCTCTCTGACTAGTATCCAGTAGAGCAAACAAAGGAGATAGTTCGTTAGATATATTAAGTTCACATTTATTAATCATTGCTTAAATTATCTCTGTGATACCGAAACAAATAGCTGTTTTCCAGGATTAATGAACAAGTCATTCCAATTAAAAG
>NW_011486213.1:18439-19653 GCF_000754665.1 Bison bison bison | reverse complement strand
TTTTAGTGTAACAGTATGAAAAAGTCATTGATTTGGTATCAGATTCCACACTGCAACTAACATTTAAGAAACTACAGCTGCCCCAGTTTTGGCGTGGTATTAAGAAGAATATCTAATTATCTGGAAAGGCTCCTAAAACACTTCCTTTTTCCAAACAATATATCTGTAGGAGGCCACATTTTCTTCCTATACTTGAATCAAAACAACATTGCAACAGGCTGAATGCAGAAGCAGATATGAAATTAAACAAAAATGTAAACAATATCCTCTTCTCACTTTTTTTTTTTCCTGCAAAACCTTTATTTCTTTTTGGTTCAGGGCTTGGGTGAGGGCCCCAGGGTGGTTTAAAAAAAAACTGCCTAGACACATTTGTGAATTTGATCTTGTTGCTCATCGATCCTTGCACGCTTCTCTTCAATGGTTGTAATAGCAGCCATTACTTCTGACACATCGGGGGAAGTTAACATTGTTTTTAAATGTTTGCTTATTTCAAATTGAATTAAAATGAAACTCAGTAGAAAAAGAAAAAAAAAAAAACTGCCTAGTGGCTGCAGGTAGTGGTTCAGGCAACAGCCCTGACTTCAGGGGGATGCAGAGGCGCCCCTCAAAGGCCACTGGGCTCTAGAGACTCCAGTTGTACTTGAGGGTGAGCCCTTGGAAGAACTACTGGCTCAGCTTCACATTCCCCCACCTCGTCCCCAGTCTATGGGGGTTGGGGATGGGGCTGATCAGGTGGTTGTAATCTACTTGATGAGTTTCATTTACTCCTCCAGGAAACAGCTCTCTAGGAAGTCACAGGGATTGCGGTCTGTGCAGCCAGAACCCAGGGCATGCAGGGTCTGGCTCAGGTTCTTCTCAAGGGCCATGGCAGTTTCCTTATTGTCCAGAGTTTTATTCCATTCATCTTGGGGACGGCTTCTGCACATGCTAGAAGAGAGCATGGGATACTGCGCTGGTTTTGCATTTTCAAGAGACACTGCACCCTTGCCCTTTTCCACAGTGGACTCATGGAAGAAGTGGTCCACACCCTCCAGAGCTATATCTTTGTGGTGGAAACAGAAGCCCAGAGAGAGGTAGGTGTAGGGGGACCCAGATGCAGGATGACGTAGTGGTTGACCGCAGCTTTCATCTCAGTGAAATAATTCTGACCAATCTGGGAGCTCATGGTTGATAAGCAGTAAGGTGCAAAACCTCAAAAAAAAAAAAAAAAAAAA
>NW_011486213.1:15890-16070 GCF_000754665.1 Bison bison bison | reverse complement strand
AGTTTAGTTCAGTTCAGTTCAGTCACTCAGTCGTGTCCGACTCTTTGCCACCCCATGAATCGCAGCACGCCAGGCCTCCCTGTCCATCACCATCTCCAGGAGTTCACTCAAACTCACGCCCATCGAGTCGGTGATGCCATCCAACTGTCTCATCCTCTGTCGTCCCCTTTGCCTCCTGCC
>NW_011486213.1:13543-14951 GCF_000754665.1 Bison bison bison | reverse complement strand
CCTTTTGATATTTCATGCAGTTTTTGTGATTGGTGAAATAAAGTGCTTGCATTAAGGAGACAGAGTATAATCCAGTGTCTACTAATGGTGGTTAGTGATGAGAATAGGAGTACACTTTTGCCTCCTAATGTGATGTGTCCCTATCCTTTTTATAAGCGAGTGTAACACAAATCATCTCCTTATTCTGAGAATTCAATATGTTATCTTAAAATGCTTCACTTTGTTTTATATTATTTACAAAGGACTGGCGGATCTATTATCTCACTTTCATACTTGTTAAGTAGATAAAGCAGATGGTATTATGCATATAATATACCAGATAGATGATAACAGTGGCTGCCACTTGCTGAGCACCTTCCTGGAACCAGACCCTGTTATGTACTTATCTCATTTAATCATCATCAACACCCTTTGAAGTACATGGAATTAGCTCCACTTTTATAAATATGAACCTGGGGCTTGGAGAAGCTAAGTTGTGTGATCAAGGTCACAAAGATTTCAAGTCTGTCTGATTCCTAAGACCCGGATGCTCCCGTTGCACTCCATTTCCTTTCAAGTGACTGACTTGCTCTATGTCCGTCTTAGACATGATCTCCGGAACCTAGGTCAGTACTTGTATTGATTTATTGTTGTCTCCCATAAAGGGCAAGAACTCACAACTCACCAGTTGCTTCACTGAGCAAGTAACTGATTAGAATTGCTAGACCAGTTAAACAAAATTCAATAATAAGCATATAGCAGTTACCACATACCTAATGCTTACCATGTGCCAGCCTATGATCTAAAATTTGAACACACATTAAATCATTTAAGCATCACAACAATGTACAAAAGTTATTATTAAGTGACATAGTTACTATTATCATCCCTGGATGAGAAAATAGGAACAAGAGTTTAAGCAGTTTGCCCAACGACAATGTAGAAAATTGTGGAGACAAGATTTGAAGCAGTCTGGCTCAAGAACGCTGAGCTACTCAACAGTACTGCCTTTCAATAGAAAATTCAGTTCAGCAAGTGCTAGCTTAGTTCCTGTATGCTGTGCTGTGCTTAGTCGCTCAGTCAGGTCTGATTCTTTGCGACCCCATGGACTGTAGCCCACCAGGCTCCTCTGTCTATGGGATTCTCCAGGCAAGAATACTGGAATGGGTTGCCATGCCCTTCTCCAGGGGATCTTCCAGACCTAGGGATTGAACCCATGTCTCCTGCATTGCAGGCGGATTCTTTACCCTCTGAGCCACCAGGGAAATCCCTTCCTATATGCTGCTGCTGCTGCTGCTAAGTCGCTTCAGTCGTGTCCAACTCTGTGCAACCCCATAGACGGCAGCCCACCAGGCTCCTCTGCCCCTGGGATTCTCCAGGCAAAAACAATGGAGTGAGTTGCCATTTCCTTCTCCAATGCATAAAAGTG
>NW_011486213.1:8909-12571 GCF_000754665.1 Bison bison bison | reverse complement strand
GATTTCAGCAGAGCTGTAAAATTCACTTTTCTCTAAATGTTGTGAAGTTCAAACTTATTAATACTTGGCAAAATACTGTGAGGCTGACAGGAAGGGGATTCGTAAGTATTGTATCATTCCTTTGTCAGGGTATTCTTTCTCTAGCAGGAAGTGTTATGACTTGCTCTGTAAAGTTGCAGTTGTAAGAAGAATGTTGGGTTTCCAGACTGGCAGTTTTGGGCGTGGGAGGTTCCTTCTATTAGTACTGTGAAAAACAGGCTTGCTCTCGTCCCAGAAGAGGAACTATTTTAATATTTCATTAGGCTCTAACTTTTATAGTATGGAATATTTAAGCAGAAATTGAAACATCTTGAAATCCATATTATGTGTTTGGGTAGCTATACATTTGGAGATGCTTTCTAAATCTATATATTCAAATAGAAGCAAATTTGTTCTAAAAGAAAATTCTGAAGTTTAGAATCTGACATTTTCTAAATATATATGTATATTCTGTATTTTCTTTATTTGGGGAATATTTTAGGGACTTTTTACTTTTTAAAAATTGGTTTTGTAGGCACTTCACTGGCAATCCAGTGGTTAGGACTTTGTCTTCTAATGCAGGGGGTACTGATTCGATCCCTTCCTGGGGAGCTAAAGTCCCACATGTCTCATGGCCAAAAAACCAAAACATAAAACAGAGGAAATATTGTAACAAATTCAATATATGCTTTAAAAATGTTTTTAAAAGTTGGTTTTGTAATCCTAATTATATAGCTGTATCTATCTAGTCAGATGCTCAAAGGTTTAAATGACAGATCCTTACTTTATATCTTGGAGGTGAGGCAAAAGGGGATGGAATTACAAATGCCTTTGAGCCCTGTTAAATAGTTTTTCAAAAATCTGTGACCTAGAAGTTGAGGGCAGCTATCATGACAGAATATGACAGTTGTTCTAGTGTTTATTCATACTTTCCAAAATACATTGAAAATCATTGGTGATGAGATTTTGGTGGTGTTAAATAACATGGTAATGATACTGGTTTCTGATACTCACAGACTCCACCAGGGTTTTCTATCACATAGTGGTCACATAAGCATTATTTCTCTTATTTCAGAATAGCTGGTTATATAAATCTCGACTCTGAATCAAGGGCAACCTCTTAGTTGTTCTTACTACAACTCAAATGAAGTAAAAAGTGAAGAAACAAAATAATCTAGTTTTCTCGATTAACAAGTACCTTATTTGAGAATATATAAGCAAAGTACGTTACACTACAGGAGACAATTTCAATGACTAATAGAATAAACTTTCAGCTTAGCTCAAAGTCTAAGCTGAAATTTTATCTCTAGTGATTCTGAGCTGTACATCACAATATTTTGTTTTGAATTAACTAGTCTGATCTTGCCCTGTGAGAGATATATATCTAAAGGTTGCCCTTGGCTGCGGTGTTAATTTTCATAGGAAAGGAGAATGGAAATACTCCTCAGGTATGAAGGTTAGTTAATTTCATTAGAAGCAGATATAGTTTTTTCATAAATCATTCAGATATTTTTGGAAAGTGTAAAAGTTTACTTAGGCAATGAGGAGGGGATTGGACCTTTTAAAAAAAGAATATGGTATTTCAATCCAAGGATTTAATAATTCTTAGCTTTGTAAAGATGGAGGAGAGGTATAACTTTGTTGTATCTTTGGATTTGATACAGTATTCTTCATAACAGGAAATGGGGGCTTTTTGAATATGGTTAGGATGTACATTAAATGAGTACAACACTCTTGTCTGGCAAGAATTTAAAGAATGTCTTCAATATGACAATTGATTTTACTTTTACTGTTGGAAAAATTATTAACTTATTTTTAAATAGTCATTGCTTAAACATCTTATTTTTTTATTAAGACAAAAAGAGGAAAGGAAACTTTTACTTAAAATGGAAGTATTTGATATTCCTCCAGGAAATGACACAGGATTGGGCACTCTTTGGGGTTTAAGTGACTCATAGATATCGGTACTTGAAAAACAAGATCAATTAGAATCTAGTTTATGCTAGATTCTAGAATAGAAGAAAGTTTATTTCCAGAAAGTGAACTCATTTAATAGCTACGTAGGGTGAAATCATTCACTAGATGTCTGGCGTTTACTTTAAAATAATTCAGGGAAAAGAGAGGGGGTGAGAGAGAAGGAGAGGGAGAGCACACAGCTGAAAAGAGGACAGGTAAAGAGAATCAATGGGAAAATCCTGATAAATGTAGAATCTCGATAATAGGATTGTGGGTGATGTACAATTTTCTCTTCTGTATATCATAATAAAAATTTTAAGTATAGCTTTAGTTTGCAGCAATTTACATCTATTTCTAAATGATACTTTTATCTGTAATTTGCAGGTTTGTCAAAACATGATGTGTATTATTGTAAAGGTGAAATGTGCTGCTTGATTGTCAAACTTGTTGCCAAGCAAAAACTGTTTCTGAAAGAAAAAAAAAACCACTTTCTGTTTGACTTTCAGTTAAATTCAAAGGACAGGTTGCAAACATCTTGAAGAGTTTTGTAGTATCTTGAAGTATTAAATAAGAGTAGACAGTTAAACCATGCTAACAGGCCAAGTGCATGTGAAGAATGTGGGCGCACTATTATGTCTGAAGTGTTTTGTTCCCAGCTTTCTTTACAGAGTGTGCATTTTTGAAACCACGCGAGACAGCTATTTAGCCTGCATTATGTTTGTTCCCTTTCCCTACTTGCCAACATCAATTTATTCAACAAACATTTTGTAAGGGCTTATTGTGAGCTAAGATACAAAGTCAAATAAGATACCAGCCCTGCTTTCAAGGAACTCACAGCCTAGCAGAGGAGATAGAGAAGCAGATGGTTATCACACACTGAGGAGGGTACTGGAATGGGGGAAGGGGAGTCACTGGTCAGCAACCAGAACCCTATGCCGTGTCTCCTTTAAAACAACACAGATACAACAGTTGAGGTGGTTTAATTGATTGTAGGTATTGGAGAAATAGGGAGAAGACTAAGATGGCTCAGTTTAAGTCTGTGTGCCCCTGCCCCCATGTGTCACTGTGCAAATAACAGCCTCCTTGGCTCCCCTGCCCCTCTTAATAAACCTTCACCCTTCTCTCCTGCATCTGCGGGCCTTGGTCGAGCAGCATACATGCAGAAGATAGCAATCTCTTCTTCACATCAACTAGTAAGCTAATGTTTAAGTGTCCTTGATGTTTTTGGATCCAACCAAGAAAAAATTGTAGCTATGTGCAGGCAGTTACTTGGGGAGAGTTAGCCTTCAGTCCCTGATAGAACCTTCCAAAGTTCATTGCTCAATTGATTTGGAATTTGAAATGTATTTTGTCATGTAAATAGTAGGTAAGATTTGTTGATGTATGGCAAAACCAATACAATATAGTAAAGTGATTAGCCTCCAATTAAAATAAATAAATTCAAATTAAAAAATAAAAATAAGTAATAAGAAATTTAAAAAAAAAAAAGATTTTTTTAAGGTCACTTTACAAATGTCCCTGAAATGGTATGCTATGTCACCAAAATGATGTTTTCGGGTTTGTATTATCAGGATCTAAAGGAATTGTAGAAACATAGTTGCTAAACGTATCCAAATCAGCCAGCTGCTTTGTTCTCTACTTCCGACTCTTGTACAGCCTAACAGCATATATGTGTGTGCGTGCATGTG
>NW_011486213.1:3934-7508 GCF_000754665.1 Bison bison bison | reverse complement strand
TTCCCTAACCATGAATCAAACCCATGCACAGGGTCCTAACCACTGGACACCAGTGAATTCCTGGTTAGGAATTTTTTAATTATCTTCCATAGGATATAATAGGCATGTACCTTCTTTCCATAAAGCACTGTGTAGCCTCTTCATTTTCATTTTTATGGTAAGAGTAGTTAATTACCTTCTCTCTCACATACTCTTTATTTTATTTTATTTTTTTTACATTTACTGCACAGCTCTGTTTTGGGCAAAGTCACTTAATTACTGTAGGTTTTTGTTTCTTCCCTAATTTCAGTAATCATTGGATATTGGGAATACTGGGAATTAATACCACCCTCAAAACATTGCAGTCGGTTGGAATATGTTTTGAGGCATACTTCTGTACCCAGAGTCCAGCAAAAGATTATCATTGTGGGAATATCCGAGAGGAAGATGAAGTTTAGATTCTGTTCTTGAGAAACAAACAATCTTGAAATAAGACATCAGAACAAGTAATTAGACAAGTATTTGTGTGCTGATGGTGAAAGAATGGTTTTCTTTGATAGGGGAAGATTATTCTCTTTGACCAGGTTTGAGGATCTGTGTGGAGGAGGCAGATGAACTGAATCTAGTAGGATAATGGATGTCCCAGCCAGACTGTCCTCACCCACTTATATAACTATAGGAGGATGTCTGTGATTAAATTGCTGAATTTTGTGGTGACATTCTAAATCCTGTGGGAGTTGAAGAGAAAGATCAGCAGGGGTGTGTAGTCATTGGAAAACATGGTTTGAGAGAGGATGAGGCTTCTGCTGAAACTTGAAGGATGAGTAGAATTTGGGTAAGGAGATAAGAGGAATAAAGCAGAGGGCATTTTAAGTCTGAAAGGTAGATACAGAGAGAGGGAGTTCTTACTAGGAGGGAGAGATAGAAGTAGTGGGGTTAGGATAAAACAGAAGGTACTGATGTAGGAGTAGGACATGTTCAGGAGAATGGTGCATGCTTGTGTGTGCTTAGTCGCTTTAGTTGTGTCCAACTCTCTGCGACCCTATGGACCATAGCCTGCCAGGCTCCTCTGCCCATGGGATTCTCCAGGTAAGAATACTGGAGTGGGTTGCCATTTCCTTCTCCACAGGAGGGTGATAGTGATCAAAAAGCTAATTTTGAGTGTTGTTGAAAGGTTAAACTGGTTAGATGTGACTAATAGGAATGCCAGAAGAGCCAGAATACCTGGAAAAGTTTAGACAAGCCATTTCAGCATAATAATTATAGCTTCCTGAAATGAGACTGACATGATCAAAATGGTTGTGAACCCTAGATGTGGACCTTTTTTTGATTCAAGGTATTTACCAAGAGGGTCCTACTGTATATAGCAAAGAGAACTCTGCTCAGTGTTTTGTGGCAGCCTGGATGGGAGAAGAGTCTGGGGGAGAATGGATACATGTAAATGTATGGCTGGGTCCCTTTGCTGTCCACCTGAAACTATCACACTAGTTAAATTGGCTATGAGTGAGTGAAATCGCTCAGTCGTGTCCGACTCTTTGCAACCCCATGGACTGTAGACTAACCAGGTTCCTCCGTCATGCGATTTTCCAGGTAAGAATACTGGAGTGGGTTGCCATTTCCTTCTCCAGGAGATCTTCCTGACCCAGGGATTGAACCCAGGTCTCCTGCATTGTAGGCAGACGCTTTACCATCTGAGCTACCAGGGAAGATACCTCAATGCAAAACAAAAAGTTTAAAAAGAAAATAAAAGATTTATTGAGAATACACTTGTGTCCCTGTGTTGTGCTAAGTGCTGTGGTGAATACAGAGATGAGTAAGCTGTGTTACTACTTAAATAAGTTTATAGTCTTGTTGGGGAAATAAATTCACTCACTAAACTGTGATTGAGAAAGCTATAATACAGCATAACATTTGAGAATGCTGACTCTGGTGTCAGGTGGAGTTGGGTTGAGACCTAGGTCTCCCTCTCTTGAGCCATGTGACTGGGCAAGTTATTCAACTTCTGTAAGCCTGTTTGCTTTACTGTAAAATGGAAATAACAGTATTACATGGTTCACAGAGTTTTTCTGAGAAGTAACTTTACATAATGTATAGCACAGTTCATTTAAATAATAAGTCCTCCATTAATGTTAACTGTTATAATATAAGCTTACAATGATATGTTATTATATTATCTTAGTTATGATTATTACCTACTCTGTAGCCACTGTGAGAGGGGCTGGGAATATGAGGATGAAGGAGAAGCAGTCCCTTCCATCAAAAAGCTTTTGTATAATAGTATTAAATGTTATCCTTTTGTGACTGTATTTTCCCATTCAAAAATTGGTACATATGATCTGACAGTAAGATATTTAAAATTATAGGTATCTGAAAGGATTCATGCTGGCTGTAATAGAAGAAAACATACAGTTCTGTGAGAGTCCTGGGAAAAGATAATTTTTCCCTCAGATGGGGACCATCCAAAGAGGCTTTCTCAAAGATTCTTCTGAAGAGTAGATGGGAGAGTAGATGCCCTGATTGGGGCAGAGGTTATCTTTATAGAGTGATTCCAGGGTGTGTAGTGCATGTAATGGGAAGAAACATTGGGAAGATAGTTATCAATACAGAAAAGTGTGTAGGGTTCTTGGATATTGTGCCAAAAAGTTAGGACTTGCTTTCATAGGGAATATACCTTAGATCTGCTCTTCAGGAAGTTAGCAGCATAAAGATTACATAGGAGGAAGATTGGACTGTAGATAGATAGACTAAAAGGTCTTTAGAAAAAGCTAGACATGAAGTGATAAAGGGCTATGATAATCCAAAGGGTTTAGTGATTTACCTCAATCTCCCTTTGTTTCTTGTGTCCAAACTTCTTGAATTTATAAACCTGGAGATTGAGGAAAGTTGAAAAGGAGACTGAATTTGACGGCAGAGGTGTTCGAAAAGGGGAGAAATAACATCGAAAGTTCAAATGTAAACACTTAGACTTTCCTGACTGGGGTTTTCCTCTCTGACCTTCCTTCTCCCTTGGCCAGAAGATTAAGTCCAGATTTTGAGTCTCAGCCTTCTAAATTAGACCCTGACTTTCTGCTCCAACTGTGTTTGTCACAAACCCTAGGCACAGTGCTCCAAGCACACTATCTTTCTTTAGCGCCAGAATATCATCTTCTCTGTGCCTAGAGTGCCTTTACCAGTGATATCTGTCTGAGGATGTCCTCCTTATGTTTTAAGATAAAGTTCAAAAGTCACCTTCTCTGGAAAACTTCCTGAAGCCCGTCACTGTCACCCTACCACTCAGTAACTAGCATGATGGCATTAATACTATGTCTTTGTTTTCCATCTTTGTCCCCTCTGGACAGTAAAGTCTTCGAGAGGATACTTTGAATCCTAAATCTCTGTATATGCAGCACCCAACACGGTGCCTGGTACATATTAAACATTCACTTAAGGCTTGAATATAAATGAATAAGTTGGGTGAGTATGATAGACATTCAAGTTGAAATCTTCTCAAGTCATTTGGAAACATGTCACTAGAGCTTGAGTAATCAGAGTGAGAGTGGGTGAGCTTTAACTCATAGGGTTGCATGCCCATCTGACCTGGAGACTAGTGCTGTTG
>NW_011486213.1:1305-3100 GCF_000754665.1 Bison bison bison | reverse complement strand
CTCAGCAAAGATTTGTATTCAGGGTTTAAGTATAGTTAAATGAGCCAGTGGAATGGTTTTGTAATTGCTGTATTGTTAGTCAAACACTGTAATTAGGGATGACTTCATAGGCATAAGATTCCTCTATGGGAGACGCCCTGAATTCAGACTCAGTTGTATACCATATCCTTTTATGAAAACAAACAAACAAAGTTTTGTTTGCTTTTGTTTCATTCCCTTATTTAAAAATCTGTTTTCCTGTCTCTCGATGTTTAAGGAGAGAGAAGGTTTGCTTTTTTCCTGCTATTTTCCCTTTATAGAAAAGGCCAGCACTGGAGCTAGGGAGGAAAACAGATTTTGGGACAAAGTGCTCTGCAGATGACAGAATTCAGAAAAATGGAGAGACCTTGGAAGCTTTTATTTTTGATTGGTATTTCATTTGGCTAAATTTAAATGGAGGGAAAATATATAAATACATTTATTATTATTTTTTTAATATCAGTGCCTGCTCTCTCTCCATATAAGTAAAGTTCTATTTTTTTTTTGTTTGTGGGAAGACAGACTGGGGAAAAGGACACATTTCAACATATTTCAACAGTCAGACTTTCTTTTTGCCTACCAATCACATACTGTGAAATTTTATTCAGCAATAATATTTACCTTTTACCTCTTCACCTTTCATTTTTCATTGCTCACAGGAAAAAAAACTGCAAAGTAGGAAGAATGTGACAGTATTGACAAGCTGTTAACTATTTTTTAAGTGCTGAACTGAACTGAACATAATTAAAAAAAAAAAAACAAAACTCTCCTGGCCATTCTTCAAGTTGTGTTTGGAAACTGGCCTTATGCAGGAGCCAAATTGACTCATGGATAAAAAGTGGCTGACAAATTTTCATTAGTCCCAGCCTTCTTAAATTACTTTGACTTAAAGGCTTATAGTTTTTATATATGAAGGAGATCTGTCATACTCTGCAGTTGATAATTATAGGGCAAAAGACATAACTTTTTGTATATTTTATTTAAAAGGTTCTTCTTAGTAGAACTCATGCCTTATATTTATACATAGCCTCTTAATTACTTAGGAATTGATTTGTTTCTCTTTTTCTTTCATTAAGGATTTGAAGTTGCTGTATAATGCTTAGTGGTTTATAGTGTACCTTCACATACCATCTTTAATCTTCATCAGGACCCTAGGGAAGTAGTTATTATGGCTGTTTTCAAAGGAGGAAACCGAGGCTTAGATAGATTAAATAAACTCACTCATAGACACACTGCTAGGAGGTCTCAGAGCAGGGACAGATTGATGTCTTCTGATTCCACATCTCTCAGTCTTCCTGTGTTAACATACTACATCCTTGGGGGGGGAACAAGTTTGCTGCAAGTATGCAGGATTCAATCAAGGTGTTTATGGGGCAATAATCATCTGTTTTGCTTCCTAAACCCCAATCTGGGATGTTTTACTTATTTTGAGAGAAAGAGTACAATGAATGTCCTATAAAGAGGGTAGTGAAAGTGAAAGTGAAGTCGCTCAGTCGTGTCCGACTCTTTGCGTCCCCATGAACTGTGGCCTACGAGGCTCCTCTGTCCGTGGGATTTTCCAGGCAAGAGTACTGTAGTGGATTGCCATTTCCTTCTCCAAGGGATCATCCCGACCCAAGGATCAAACCCAGGTCTCACGCGTTGTAGACAGCCGCTTTACCGTCTGAGCCAAAGAGGGTAGAGCTTTCAGTAATTTTAATTTGTACAGTTTCTAAAAATCTGATATTCCTGGCTGCTGCTGCTGCTGCTAAGTCGCTTCAGTCATGTCCGACTCTGT
>NW_011486213.1:0-1205 GCF_000754665.1 Bison bison bison | reverse complement strand
AAGTCACTCAGTCGTGTCCTACTCTTCGCGACCCCATGGACTGCAGCCTACCAGGCTCCTCCGTCCATGGGATTTTCCAGGCAAGAGTACTGGAGTGGGGTGCCATCGTCTTCCCTAAATTATTTAAATACGGTATTTTCTTCTAAGATAGTACTTAATTGCTGGATTCCATCAAGTACCCATAAGTAATCTTAAGGACAAACCTTTTTTTTATTCATGCTGCTGCTGCTGCTGCTGCTAAGTCGCTTCAGTCGTGTCTAACTCTGTGCGACCTGAGACAGCAGCCCACCAGGCTTCCCCATCCCTGGGATTCTTCAGGCAAGAACACTGGAGTGGGTTGCCATTTCCTTCTCCAATTTTTTTTTTTTATTCATAGTGAGAAAAAAATCTGCATTAAATAGTTAATTTAAATATTATGATTTTTGTCAACTGAGGTGTGTATTGTGAGGCTTTTAAACTTTGCATTGGATTTCTTAGTTTTAGTTCAGGTGCTTCAGGGTAGCATTTATTTATTTACTTTCAAATAATCATAAATAAAATGGAGTTTATTTAAGTGGGAGACTCCTAAATTAAACTATGTTGTTATCCTGAACGAAACAAATATTCTTTGGGTAATATATACGTGTTACAGTTCTTTTAATTCTTAGTGGTGTCTCTTCTTGTCTCCTGTAGCTGAAAAATCTGAGCTATCAGTGTAAAAGGGGTCACTTTAGGCTTTCATGATGGTATTTAGACAGGAATAAGAAATTAGGAAACTTGAAAGTGTATTTTGTGGTTTTTTTTTTAATGATGCATTTTATTAATTATTTTAAGTAAGCATGTGCCTTGAAATCATTTCTATGAGATGTATGTATATCCTAATTTTGCAGGATGAACAAAAGTGCTACTTTCTTGGCCTGCTTGAGATGAATTTAATAATCCTTAAAGTTTTCAGAGTCTTTCCCCCATATCTACCTTTTACTGCAACCACTAATTCACTTTGTGTCAAATCATAATTATCTACATCTTTGTCTTCCCCAGATTGTAAATACTTTGAGGGCAGGAACTAGACATATAACAGAGACCTGGGTAAAATTGTGTGAGGATAGAAGTGCATATGTGTTAAGGGAGGGGTATAAAGAAGAGGGAAGACATTTCTACCCTGTTAGCCCTGCTGCCTGCAAAGGGGAGAACTGGGAGAGAAGGACTGATTCAGAACCCACTGG
>NW_011486212.1:4440-5072 GCF_000754665.1 Bison bison bison | reverse complement strand
TTATTTGCAAGAGCACACTGTACGTTCATCTGGGTAGATCAAATGCCAGGCCATGAAACAAGTCTCAATAGAAAGAGAAATTTTGTATAGTAAGTTATCTGAGTCCACAGTTGCATCCCATTGCAAATTAATAACAATAATATATCTCCAAATATTTAGAAGTTCAACATCACACTTCTGGAAAACCCATGGATCAAAGAAGAAAACACAAAGGAATTTAGAAAATTTTTCAAGTGGTATAATGAAAATAAAACATCAAAATTACTGGGAGGCAACAAAAGAGGGATAAGAAGAAAATTTATTGCTTTAAATGAATATATTATAAAAGAAAGGTATGAAAGCAATGCCCTAAGTTCCCATGTAAAGAAGCTAGAAAAGGAAAAGCAAAGTAAATCCAAAATAAGTAGAAACAATGAAATAATAGAACTAAGAGCTTAAGTCAATGAAATAGAAGACAAACCATGGAGAAAATTAGCAAAAGAATCCATTTTAAAAAACCATGGAATTTATAATGATCACCAAAATTAATGAAGAAAGAAGAGAAAGTACACCAATCATCAATATCAGGAATGAAAGAGGGAAACTGCTATAGATCATGTTGTTGTTGTTTTTCAGTCCCTAAGTCATATCTG
>NW_011486212.1:0-850 GCF_000754665.1 Bison bison bison | reverse complement strand
CAAGCTTTTAATGACTGCCCTCCGACCTCCTTGCCTCGGCCTTCCATGCGCCCAGCTTGTGCTGCCTCCCTCCAAGGCCACGTGAGCCTTGTGCCTGCATGAGCCCCCACCAGGTCTCACGGCCATGTGGAACTGGGTGTGACTGTGGATGTTGGCACAGAAGGAAAGGATGACAGCTTCACCCGAGAAGCAGAATAGGCAGCGATCAACCCCATGTTGAACCAGGTCAACACCTGCCTGGACCACCTGAAGGAGAGGAATGTCCACCTCCCTGGCCACTTCCAGGAGTGCTTGAATCTAACTGGCAGACGCATTTTGAGTTCCAGCAGCCATGCTCAGAGGCCCCAAGCGATTGGCAGCCCCTAGTGGAGCCCTAAGGGCTCAGGAACCAGGCCTCAACCCTGCCTGCCTGAGCCAGGCTCTAGCCTGAGCCCTCACCACCTGGCTTAGGGCGGCCTGCAGATGTCCTAGGGGATCTGCCTGCCTGGGCCATCCTTCTGGTACTTCTCTTTGTGTCCCTGGCATACCCCCACCTCCTGGCAGGTGTGGGCCTGTGACCCACCCAACTTGCCTGACTGCCCAACTCCTGGATGCTCTCACTCTGCCCAGGCCTTGAGTGTTCACATTGAACTAGTCTCCAACAGTGTGTGCACACTCACATACACACACATAAAAGGTCCTTAATATTCTCAAGTTTATATAATATGTGCAAATCTCATACAAAAGAAGGGGTTAGGCTTGGTTTGGTAGATTCTAAATGGAGGCCTAAATGTCCCTTTTGAGAGCGTCCTTGGCTTTATCAGGGGAGTTCGAATACCTTCAGGCTTGACATCAACCACAATTACAAAAA
>NW_011486211.1:15846-17633 GCF_000754665.1 Bison bison bison | reverse complement strand
CTAAGCAATCCCATTATCAGTCTTCCCAGGTGGCACTAGTTGTAAAGAACCCATCTGCCAATGCAGGAGATGTAAGAGACATGTGTTCCATCCCTGGGTCAGGAAGATTCCCTGGGGGAGGGCATGGAAACCCACTCCATTATTCTTTCCTTTGAAATCCCATGAACAGAGGAGTCTGGAAGGCCACTGTCCATGGGGTCGCAAAGAGTCGGACATGAATGAAATGACTTAACATGCACAAAAAAGCACTCTAATCCAGAATCTTCCAGTGAAATAGAAATCATTATAGTGGTTTAAGAAAACAGTTGAGTGGCTGAATATTTAGTTACATCCATTAACTTTTAAGTTGAATGATTTGGATTGAGAAAGAAGGTATTTTTTATCAGCGTGGCACTTTAGTAATGATTTGATCAAAGATTGCTGTTAGAGCTTAACATTATGAGATGGGTAATTTGGTATCAGAAACCAGTCTAACAAAGCTGCTAAAGGGATTATTTTAGACCTGGAAATAAAAGAACTCATCAAAACTAACAGCCAGGACAAGCCTAAATATTTGCATTTTATCAAAATAAAATGGTTGTGATTCAGTGTTTATAAATATTATCAGCACCTTGTTCTTCCAGGTTTTCTAGGCCCTAACCCCTGCCCCTTCTCCCTGTACTGGGCTTTAAGCATCCTCCACTTTCCCCCAGTCCCTCTAACTAGGGAAATAGCTAAGATTACATGAAGATTAGAGTAATGTCACAGAGGTGGATTACTAGAGAAATACTGCCCTTGTTAAGCACCAAATGTATATGCCAAGGATTAAGGAGAAGCTTTGTCTAGGAATAAAGGAAAGATTGAAATGGCATAAGACATAAGTTGCTGAAGCAGCCAGCTCCAGATAAGAGAGTCAGGAATATTAAATCAAGAGAGAAATTAGGGAAAAGAGGTAAAAGATCAAACTTGGTAACCCAAAGGAATAACTACTAAAAACTTCAGTTTTGGGTTGACTTAAGAGGTGAGTTAAGGTGAGAATGGGGTATTTCTGTGCATAAGACAGAAGTACTGTGTTGGGAAAAATCAGTCCTGGAGATATAGAATTCTTTTTAGCATCCATAGTTTGTAGTAAGCTGACATCATACCAGCTTTTGTTGCTATCAGATGGGCTGGTTTGTGGTGACCTGCAACAAAGTTGGCTGTACTTAAAATTGAGTCCTTCAAGATATCGGAGTGGCAAGATTGTAAAGTATTGCTATGGCATACCGCCTCTCTGATCAGTCATCAAGACCTCACCTCAGAAAGAAGGCAAATAACTGAGAATAAGGAAGCTATGCTGACCTCAGATTCATATCGAAAATGAGAAGCCACATAGTTCCCTCTATCCTGTCAGTCAGTGACTTGCTCTTTGTCCCCACCCTGCTGCCATTTGTCAGTTTGAACCCTACCTCTTCTGTGATCTTGGCTTGGCCATTGGCCCAGTTCTTCTATGTTTATGACCTCACTTCCTTTTTGCTGCATCTGCTTTTTTTCAGATCCTGATTAGATCCTGTGTTTCTGAGCCTAAAAGCCCAACCACAAGTCTTAATTGCCCCTTGCCAGAATGTTTGGTTTTGGAATTTTTGCTTGGACTGTGCTATGATTCCTAGTAATCCCACTCAAGTGGCTCAGCCAAAAGTGCCCAAAGACCCTTCCCCTAGCAATATTACTTTTGCTATAAGAAAGAAAGGGAGTAAGTAGGAGGATAGAAGGGAAATGATACTAGACAGACAGGGTAGCTCAGAGATTCTATTTAGCATTTTGTATTT
>NW_011486211.1:8977-12424 GCF_000754665.1 Bison bison bison | reverse complement strand
GTTCTTCTGTGTATTCTTGCCACCTCTTCTTAATATCTTCTGCTTCTGTTAGGTCCCTACCATTTCTGAACTGAACTGAGGTATAGTTAGTTCATTAAAATCAAACTAAGACATGACAGATTGCCTAAGTCATGTAAACATGACCCTGACTAATGAACATGCTAGAAGGCAGAACTTATTTACCGGCTGTAGCTTTCATTCTGTTCTAAATCTGGTGGAGCAGGGAGAGATGTTTGTGTGTTTGTGTGTGTGTATGTGCGTGTGAAGTTCATCATTTAAGTATGTAAGCTTCTCTGCATTTTTGTTGTGTGTTTCTATAGAGCCTTCAGGTGGCACTTCATCCAGTACAGGGAAATAAGAGGCTACCTAGAAGTGAGAGACAGAGCTTCTTTGCAAGTGAAGTGTAGTAGTACCTTGATTGATCCATACTGTCTTGACTTCTACTATACTCTTTCTGGCTTCCTCGATGGCTTCAACTGTAAAGAATCCACCTGCAATGCAGGAGATGCAGGAGATGAGGGTTCGATCCTTGGATTGAGAAGACCCCTGGAAAAGGAAATGGCAACATACTCCAGTATTCTTGCCTGGAGCGTCCCATGGACAGGAGAACCTGGAAGGCTACAGTCCTTGGGGTCCCAAAAGAGTCGGACAGGACTTAGTGACTAAACTACCACCAAAACATACCCTTTCTACTATAATGGTTTTCCTCACAAAGTATTTGATTTACATCATTCATAAGTAACAATAACTTCCCCAAAAGGCTCATTATTATGAATTGGGTTCTTGGGTACCTGGGCATAAGAATGTACCCCTGATCATAGGTCTAGGCAAACAAATGCATGAGGGACAAACTTTGCTTAATCCCTTCAGTGTTACCCTCTATTACTATTCACAAATGTTAACTCCCTAGTATTCCCAAGCTCGGCAGCACATATAAAAGCTACCTCTCACCTCTGGTGGACCTAAATGAGCCAGGCTTCCATATCTTACATGGTTACAGTTTTCATCTCTGACAGAAGCAGATAGAGCTCTGTCTACATTTTCATTATTTACACCTCCACTTTTGCACTGTTTCTACCCCTTATAATGTGCAGCAGACGCTGTCTAGACAGTCTTGGCGTATGCCGGGTTCCGTACCCTTTAAGAGAGGACAAAGGATCTTCAATTCAAAGGGTAGATCATAACCTATGAGTACTTAGGTAGTGCCTTCATTGGCTTGACAATTTAAACCTATTTGGATGGTTTCTAATTGTCTGACAGCAGATCAATAACTAGTTAAATCCATTAAACCAGTAATAAATTTGGACTTTGCTTGTCTAAAGGCTAGCCTCAGACTCTCACTTTTAGTCATGGAGCACTTTATAAATACCCAGTGAAGAACTCTGAGAAGAGGAAGCAAAACTGTTCGTACTGGAGTTTTCAGTTTGCAGCTGGAAATTTTCCACGAATGGATGTTTGTGAAGAAAGTCAACTGTGTATCATATGTAATAATAGTCTTTTCTCTTTGAATAAGTCTTTATGTTTACAGGGCACATTCAGACACATTTGTGGATTTCATTTCTACAAGAACCTTATGAGAAAAGTAGAACAGGTCTTGTCATTCCCATTTTACACATTTTGTCAAAGATATACCACCATTAATGATGGAGGCCACAACTTAGTCCTAAATCTCATTGTTTTTTTGTACATTGTTGGTTTTGTTTTTTTAGTTAGTTGGATTAATTAATGACATTATTCATTTATATCTCTGCATCCTTTCACATTTTGTTCTCTTGCCTAGAATGTCTCCTCCCTTTTCTCTTGGGACTGGTTCAAATCCTACCTCCTCCATGAAGCCTTCTCTGATTATTTCTGAATCTTTCTCTTCTCAGAACTTTCAAAGAACCTCTAGTTTATACTCTAAAATCCAGCATTTAATTTTTCCTGTCTTACAATTTGTCCAAATTGAACTGTGGGAATGAAACAGGAACTGTTCTCTTTGTACAAACAGCCTTTAAACCTCTATATCCCTTAACTTCCCTACATTCTCCCATGGGCTTATCTGATGACCTGTACCCAGAATTGTGCTTTCATCAAGAAAGTGTCAGATTTATCTTTCTGTTAGTTTTGTTGCTTGACAGATGGGAATAATAATTGCTATTTTATAAGACTGTGACAGTTGAATGAGAATGAATACAAAAGTGCCTGGCATTGTTTCTGGCACATGGATAGGCACTCAGTAAGTAGTAGCTACTAGTGTATGATGCAGATTAAATTTTGAAAAGAATGAGAGAAAGGAAAGATAGTGTTTTAAGTCTTTTTAAAATCTTCTTAGTGATTCCACTTGGCTTTAGGCATGCCTGCAGTTCCAAAGTTTCCCTTATGAACATCTGTGCTTTGATTACATAAACATTCCTGTTTCCCAGATTAGTTTATCCATAATAACATCTGTGAAAAAATGAGGTATGTTTATAAGCATCATATCTATAAAGAGAGGTTATAACCGCTCCTGCATACTTAGTGTACGCAGGTACCCATGTTCTCTAGTTCAGTTTAACACTGCCTTTGTGTGTATGTTGAATGAAAAGTACAAAGGTATTTGGTGAATAACCCATTAGCCACGTTCAGTAGAGAGATGGGTAGAATTTTTCTCCACTGATAATCACAAACTTACAGACATTGTTTTCTGTTTGCCCTGTGAAAAGTCTTCTAGTATATAATTAGCAATCCAAATATAGTCATGTGACCTTAAAAATCCCTTTATAACACTTTTAGATACTTCCTGAGGCTAAATTTTCAATTGTACTTTTTGATATAGGAGGTACTTAAAACTATGCTTCATCCTTGGAAAATTCTCCAGTGTTGAATCATTCCTGTTATGATAAATAACACCACTGCAAGAATTTTGCGTCATCTTGTGATGATTTAACCATCTTGATGTGTACATTGAAATGAAAGGTGGAAAAACAGTTCATATCCAAAGAAGAAACCCTTGCAATTTTGGCCGATTTTAGAAGCTAATTGAAACTTTATCCTATTTTTGACGATGTTTTGATCTTTTTTAACTTGCTTTTTTCCCCCAGTGATAAGGTGAAAAACACAGTACACTTATCAGAAATCATGGACTTCAAAAAAAGTTTAAGTGATACTCTCCATTTTCCTGCTCAACCTGGTGAATACAGTTGTACAGCTAACTAATAATTTAGGAACACTACTTATGGAAGTCCCAGTGAAACTCCTATGCAGAGGCCTTGCCAAAAATTGACATTCTATCTAAGAGGTCTGATGTTGGCCTTATGTACTCCAGGATAGTGATCAAAGCTTCCTTGTTGGAAAGACTTGACGTTGTTGATGAATCTGAAATATCTTTCCTATTTTTATTGGACTCTATCTTTTTTCCTCCTGGGATAGCAAGAAGTGTGTTTCCTTTTCCATTTATGTCATAGATATTAAAAGGGTCATTGACTG
>NW_011486211.1:5035-5551 GCF_000754665.1 Bison bison bison | reverse complement strand
GAATCCGCCACAGGTATACATGTGTTCCCCATCCTGACCCCTCCTCCCTCCTCCTTCCCCATCCCATCCCTCTGGGTCGTCCCAGTGCACTAGCCCCAAGCATCCAGTATCATGCATTGAACCTGGACTGGCTTAACTTGACAGTTTTTATAATAAATTTGTTCTGAATTTTGTCAAATGCTGTTTCTCAATCAATTTACATGTTCATATCACTTTTCTTCTTTAATATTGCATATGCATACGAGCTAAGTTGCTTCAGTCATGTCCAACTCTTTGCGACCCCATGGACTGTAGCCCTCCAGGCTCTTTTGTCTATGGAATTTTCCAGGCAAGAACACTGGAGTGGGTTGCCATGCCCTCCTCCAGAGGTCTTCCCAAATAAATTGACATGTTCCTATTACTTTTGTTCTTAATATTGTCAATTACACCAATTGAACTCAAATCTTGAACTATCTTGGCATGCTTACTGTGACTGCTACTTGCTCATGGTGAATAATTATTTTTATACATGGTTGG
>NW_011486211.1:0-670 GCF_000754665.1 Bison bison bison | reverse complement strand
GTCTGTCACTATTTCCATTGTTTCCCCATCTATTTGCCATGAAGTGATGGGAGCAGATGCCATGATCTTCATTTTTTGAATTTTGAGCTTTAAGCCAGCTTTTTCACACTCGACTTTCACTTTCATCAAGAGGCTCTTCAGTTCTTCTTCGCTTTCTGCCTCACTATCTGCCATAAGGATGTTTTCGTCTGCATATCTGGGTTATTGATATTTCTCCCAGCAATCTTGGTTCCACCTTGTGCTTCATCCAGCCCAGCATTTTGCATGATGTATTCTGCATATAAGTTAAATAAGCAGAGTGACAATGTACAGCCTTGGCAAACTCCTTTTCCAATTAGGAACCAGTCTGTTGTTCCACATTCGTTTCTAACTGTTGCTTCTTGACTTGCATACAGATTTCTAAGGAGGCAGGTAAGGTGGTCTGGTATTCCCATCTCTTGAAGAATCTTCCACAATTTGTTGTGATCTACATAGTCAAAGGCTTTGGCGTAATCAGTAAAACAGAAGTAGATTTTTTTCTGGAACTCTCTTGCTTTTTTGATGATCCAACAAATGTAGGCACTTTGATCTCTGGTTCCTCTGCCTTTTCTAAATCTAGCTTTAATGTCTGGAAGTTCTTGGTTTATGTACTATTGAAGGCTGGCTTTGAGAATTTTGAGCATTACTTGGC
>NW_011486210.1:0-1024 GCF_000754665.1 Bison bison bison | reverse complement strand
TTCTTTCTTTGTGTGTGTGTGTGTGTGTGTGTGAGAGAGAGAGAGAGAGAGAGATTCACTTTCTATGGGACATGTGGCATTTTCGTGACTGTTTTAGAAATCTGTAGGTCAGGGATAAGTCCATTACATCAGTCTCCCATGGATGAAACAAAACTCATTTAAGGCATCCAATAAAACAGTAACAGTCGTTGTTGTTTAGTTGCTAAGGTGTGTCCGACTGTTTGTGACCCCATGGACTGTAGCCCACCAGGCTTCTCTGTCCATGGAATTTCTCAGGGAAGAATACTGGAGTGGGTTGCCATTTCCTTCTCCAGGGAATCTTCCTGACCCAGGGAACGAAATGGAATCTCCTTCTTTAATCCTTGAAACAACTCTCAAAGGCAGGCATTATCAATATCCTCATTTTATAGATGAGGAAAACTGAGGCTTGAAATTAACTTCCCCAACAGCACAGTTGTGGCAGAATCCAGGCTTGATACCAGTAGTTTTGTGGGGTTTTTTTTAAGCAACTTTAGTAAGATACTTTTTATTGTCAGTATCACTGAAGGTCAGGGATAAATCCATTATATAAAAACATTGTGTATATTTAAGGTATACAACTTGACATGTGTACATGTGTTGACTCCGGTGCTTGGCCAGGTGGCACGTAACAAAAAGCACTAGGAACCTGTGGGCAGTAACGCCTGCCGTGCAGACCCTATCTACGAGTGGCAGGTAAACATGCTAGTGTATGTCGCATTCCTCAGGAACTTTCACCTGTGCCAGTGGATTACCTATCATTTTCTACTTTGAATGTTGTGGTTTGCCGGCCATGGTGCTTCCTACAAACCTCATGTTCCAGGTAAAATCCCTGGATTTCTGAGGCTACAAGAGCTGCAGAAATTGCAAACACATTCTCATGTGGATCCCAAGGAAGGACTTTTCCAAAAGAAACATGCATCCTCCATTAACTGGCCTGATTAAAATGCCAACCAAAATGTAGATGTGGTTTCCTTTTTGAACAGTGAGATTTGAGTTCTTGGCA
>NW_011486209.1:6057-6617 GCF_000754665.1 Bison bison bison | reverse complement strand
GTTGCCCAAGGTTACCCTGCCGGCTAGGGCGGAGCTGGATTTGAACCAGCTCTCCTCCTGGGGGACCATGCCGAGCCCAGGGCCAGCAGACCGCAGAGCCCACGTTCTCCCCACCACGCTGCCCTGCCGGGCTTGTCGAGCAGGTGATGGGAAGCCCGCTGGAGGTGGCCAGGTGGGGACGCTCAGGCCTCCACAGCGACCATTTCTGTGGTCAAAGGGGTGTGCTGAGCCTGTGCCAGGGAGCGGGATGCCAGGCACGCTTCCCCGGACCAGTTCCCAGAAGCCGAAGTATCAGGGCCGAAGCTCTCAGCCCCTCGTCCAGCTGCTGGTGACTTGCCCTGGGCTGGCTCCTCTCCTGTGCCCGGACTCTCAGGCTGACCCCAACCCGGAGCTGAGCCTTGAGCCCGACACCAGTGTGCGGCTGAGCCCATGCCTGCCCCTGCCCACCCCCGGCCCTAGCCCCTCACATAATCCCCACTCTGGCCCAGGCCGAGCCTGACCCCAGCCCAGGCCAGCTCACCAGGTACGGCAGCCGCTGGCCCCCGGGCCCCCGGAGGGCC
>NW_011486209.1:5151-5957 GCF_000754665.1 Bison bison bison | reverse complement strand
CGGGGGGACCCGACTCTGCCACTCGTGGCCATCCAGCTGCAGCCCGGCTCAGAGCCAGGTGGCCGCCCCCGTGGAAACTAATAGTGTGGCGTGCAGGGGTGGCAGGAACGGGGGGCCCTGGGCCGGGAGCGGCCTGACTCCCGGGTGAGCGGCTGCGTCTGGAAGGGGCTCCGCAGCTGGGTGGGCAGGAGGAGAGGGAACCCGCTTGGGGCTTGTCAGAGCTCACAGGGTGACAGAGGCCATTGGGTCTGATTCCAAGTTCGCCCCGCATTCACGTCCAGGGTTGTGCTTTTATCGCCAGTAGCCCCAATGGCTCGACAGGTAAAGACTCTGCCTGCGAAGCAGGAGATGCAGGAGGTTCGATCCCTGGGTGGAGAAGATTCCCCCGGGGAAGGAAATGGCAATCCACTCCAGTGTTCCTGCCTGGAGAATCCGAGGGACAGAGGAGCCTGGCGGGCTACACTCCGTGGGGTGGCACAGTTGGACGCGACTGAGCACGCACACGCATGCAGCATGCACACGGAGGGTTTGAAGTGACTGCCCCGCCGTGTTTGTGGCCCAGCTTCTTCCTGGAGAAGTCGGTCTCTGCTGACTGCTGGGGGCAGCTTAGTCCCTGCTAGGAACAAAGGGACACCAGGCTCATCTGTTAGGAGAACCTTCTCGTGTTGGGGCTCCTGCCACTTGCCCTCAGAGTGACCCTTTCTCTCTGCCCTCCAGAGGGGGCTGGGAGTCCAGAAGATGCTGGGAGGATGCCCCCCGCCCCAGGGACCCCAATTGATGGGGAAGCCTGAGGGCCTAGCGGAGGG
>NW_011486209.1:528-1416 GCF_000754665.1 Bison bison bison | reverse complement strand
GGCTCAAAGCACAGGGGCCCTGGGCAAGGACATCTGCTGGCTGAGCTGCTCTGCACAGCATGGTCACAGGCCGGCCACAGTCTGGGCTTGAGGCCGTTCAGCTTCCGTCAGCTCCTGGGCTTGCCGGTCCATTCTGCAGGCAGAAGGCATTGCTGACCTGTCCCACATATGACCTTGCCCAGCCTGGGAGAAGCTGAAGGGTAGACACTAGGCTGGCAGACTTCCAGATGGGGGAGGAAGGGTCCAAGGTCCCAGAGAACCAGTAGACTCTGGCTCACTCAGCAGGTAGGAGGGGTGAGTCTGAGTTAGGGTGTGGGGGGCAGACTGGAGCTGCTCCCAGGGCTAAGGAACCTTGGCATCACCGCCGTAGGATAGTTGGAAGGTTCTGGGCAGGGAGACCTCGGCAGGTCTGGGCATTGACTGCTTGCTCAGTTTGTGGGGTGGGCACCGGGTGGAGGGGCCGTCTCTATAGTCCAGCAGGATTTTGGAGACCCCAGAAAGGGGCAGGGAAAGGGCTCAGGAGCTGAGGTCAGGCTGTCCTGGAGGCCCGAGGCTTCGGGGGTCTCTGGCCAGGGTTTTTAAGAGTCAGGCCCTCAGGATTCCGTCACCTATCCTAGCGGTGCTGTGGTGGGTAGGGTGGGATGAGGGTTGGTCGACATTTGAGTCTACATCCTCTGGCTGGCAGCCACAGACCCACTTCCGGTCTGCCCAGCCAGAGGTGCAAGCCAAGTGCAGCCCCAGGTAGAGTGAGGGGTGCCAGCCGTGTGAAGCCAAGAAGCAGAGCCTCTCTCTGACCCAGCTCTGGCCTGATCGTGGACCCTGGCGGCTCCCCGGAAGTGGCGGTGGCCCCCGCGAACTCCCCCGGCTCTCCCCTTGGGGGTAAAGGAC
>NW_011486209.1:0-428 GCF_000754665.1 Bison bison bison | reverse complement strand
AAATAGATGGGGAAACAGTGGAAACAGTGGCTGACTTTATTTTTCTGGGCTCTAAAATCACTGCAGATGGTGACTGCAGTCATGAAATTAAAAGACGCTTGCTCCTTGGAAGGTTTGTCTATGACAAACCTAGACAGCATGTTAAAGAGCAGAGACATCACTTTTCCAACAAAGGTCCGTATAGTCAAAGCTAAGGTTTTTCCAGTAGTCATGTACAGATGTGAGAGTTGGAGCTTAAAGAAGGCTGAGTGCCGAAGAATTGATGCTTTCGGATTATGTTGCTGGAAAAGACTCTCAAGAGTCTCTTGGACTGTGAGGAGATCAAACCAATCAATCCTAAAGGAAATCAACCTTGAATATTCACTGGAAGGACTGATGCTGAAGCTGAAGCTCCAATATTTTGGCCACCTGATGCAAAGAGTTGACTC
>NW_011486208.1:9346-9831 GCF_000754665.1 Bison bison bison | reverse complement strand
CAGGAATTCCTTGGCAGTCCAGTGGTTAGGATTTCTGCTTTCACTGCTGAGGGTGCAGCTTCAATCCCTGCTCAGGCAGTGTGTTTAAATGAAAGAAAGAAAGAAAAAGTCAGTATCTAAGGGCAGTGAGGTAGGACTATAAGGTTACACTGGGAAATTTAATTGCATTGACAGTGTCTCAGGTTAATGGATTCATGAAGATTCATGGTATTACTTGGCTGAGCACAGAAGAATTGATCCCTTTGAATTGTGGTGCTGGAGAAGACACTTGAGAGTCCCTTGGACTGCAAGGAGATCAAACCAGTCAATCCTAAAGGAAGTCAGTCCTGAATATTCATTGGAAATGCTAATGCTGAAGTTGAAGCTCCAGTACTTTGGCCATCTAATGTGAAGAGGTGACTCATTGGAAAAGCCCTGAGGCTGGGAAAAATTGAAGGCAGGAGGAGAAGGGGCAAAAGAGAATCAGATGGTTGGATGGCATCACC
>NW_011486208.1:4476-6226 GCF_000754665.1 Bison bison bison | reverse complement strand
ACAGGCCTGCTGCTGCTGCTGCTGCTAAGTCGCTTCAGTCATGTCCGACTCTGTGCGACCCTAGAGATGGCAGCCCACCAGGCTCCCCCGTCCTTGGGATTCTCCAGGCAAGAACACTGGAGTGAGTTGCCATTTCCTTCTCCAATGAATGAAAGTGAAAAGTGAAAGGGAAGTAGCTCAGTCTCGTCCTACTCTTAGCGACCGCATGGACTACAGCCTACCAGGCTCCTCCATCCATGGGATTTTCCAGGCAAGAGTACTGGAGTGGGGTGCCATTGCCTTAGGTGAAGCTTAAACAATGCACATTGTTTCCAACAAGCACAGAAGCTTAGCAACACACCCTGGTTACTGGATCCTTCCCAAAGGCCAAATGTTGTTGTCTTGTAATTTATACAGATTTGAAACTTTGGTTCCAGTATATCTGGATAAACTTAAGTCCACTTGCACATAATTTAAGGGCTAAATCTCAGGCTTAAGGTTGATTTGTTTGTGGTGATTAGTGACAAACCTTTAGAAGCATTTGCAAAATAAGCTAATTTTATATATGCAAAGTTGGCTAGCTTGACCATAATGTACTTTTTGTTGTTCAGTCGCTAGGTTGTGAACAAGTCTTTGGGACCCCATGGACTGTAGCTTGCCAGTCTCTCTGTTCATGGAATTTTCCAGGCAAGAATACTGGAATGGGTAGCCATTCCCTTCTCCCAGGGATTTTCCTGACCCAGGGTTCAAACGTGCATCTCCTGTACTGGCAAGCGAATTATTTTCCAATGAACCACCAGGGAAACCCATGAAATTTAGCAAATAATATTTAAGTTGTTGTTTTTGTTGCTGTTCAGTATCCAAGTCGTGTTCCACTCTTCATGACCCCATGGACTGCAGCATGCCAGGCTGCCCTGTCCCTCACCATCTCCCAGAGTTTGCCAAAGTTCATGTCCATTGAACTGGTGATCCCATCCAACCATCTGATCCTCTGTCACCCTCTTCTTCTTCTGCCTTCAATCTTTCCCATCATTAGGGTCTTTTCCAGTGAGTCACTGTTTGCATCAGGTGGCCAAATATTGGAATTTCAGCTTCAGCATCAGTCCTCCCAAAGAGTATTCAGGGTTGATTTCCTTTAAGATTGACTGGTTTGATCTCTCAAGTCTCCAAGGGACTCTCAAGAGTCTTCTCCAGCACCACAGTTTGAAATCATCAATTCTCTGGCACTCTGCCTTCTTTATTGTCCAGCTGTCACATCTGTACATGACTACTGGAAAGACCATAACCTTGACTATACAGACCTTTGTTGACAAAGTGATGTCTTTACTTTGTAATACATTGTTTAGGTTTGTCATAGTTTTCCTACCAAGAAGCAATTGTTTTCTAATTTCATGGCTGCAGTCACCATCCACAGTGATTTTAGAGTCCAAGAAGAAGAAATCTGTCACTGCTTCCCCCTTTTCCCCTCCTACTTGCCATGAAGCAGTGGAACTGGATGCCATGATCTTAGAGTTTTTGTTTTTTTTTTTTTTTTAAATATTGAGTTTTAAGCCAACTTTTTCACTATTCTCTTTCATCCTCATCAAGGGTCTCTTTAGTTCCAATTTAAGTACACCCCACTTAATAAAGCTTTCAATGTGCACAATAGATATATCTTTGCTAAATGACCAGATATTTGAAAAAATCAAAGCACAGTTGGGAAGCAATGCATGCCTGCTTGCCAAGTCACTTCAGTCGTGCTTGACTCTTTGTCACCCTATGGCTCACAGGT
>NW_011486208.1:873-1445 GCF_000754665.1 Bison bison bison | reverse complement strand
GTATGATTTGATTGATTTAGACATATATACATCCTCATGATATCATCACAACTGACATATCAATTCCTTTGATTAATTTCTTTGGTTCATTTTCTTTGTTAGTGTGTTTGCAGTAAGAATAATTAAATGAGATCTACCCTCTTAACAAATTTTTAAGTACATAATCTTATATTGTTAAGTATGGACACTATGTTGTAGAGCAGAGTTCTAGAACTTACTCATCTTGCAGAGTTGAAATTTTGTACCCATTAAACATCAACTCCCTCAAAGCTTTCTGACTTCTCTACTTACCATTTGACTGAAACTGTACTTTGAAAAATCACCAAAGACTTCCTAATTATTGAATCCAGAATTGCCTTTAAGATCTTTTAGGTCTCGAAACAAATTGTGTTTTTTTAGAGAAACCTCTCCTAAACACTTGAACTAAATCTCAATACATCCTCAATTTATTTTCTTCATAGCCCTTAGTACCATAAATCATTTTCTGTGTTTGTTTACAAGTTTATTTTCTTTTGGCCCCCATTAGAGTATAAGTTTCTTGAGGGCAGAGACTTAGCTTTGTTCACTGCAAT
>NW_011486208.1:0-773 GCF_000754665.1 Bison bison bison | reverse complement strand
ACATAGTAAACATTGAATAAATATTTATTCACTGACTGGTGCTGATTGTTTTTCCTTTTAGATGACCTCCCTGGGGCATCTGTCACTGATGAACATTCTCTTACTAAAGCCCCCTTCCTGGCTTCCAAGATAACACCATTCTTTTTCGGTCTCCTTTGCTAGCTTTCCAGTGGGATGTGATCTCCTTGAAGACAGACACTGGTGTTAATACATTTACTGGCTCATGGAGGTCCAGAGACATTCTCACGAGAGGGTCTTACATTTCAAATTCAGTATGAAAGACCTTAGCTGAACCCTGTGTTTAAGATGACAGAAAAAAATTGACCCAAGAGGAACTATTATTTATTTATTTAGGTTGCTAACAAAACTAAATGTGCTTCATGTGATAGTTAGGTATTGCATGGAAACTTCAAATTGTATGAATATAGGTATTTCTAATTGTTTATAGACTATAGTTGTGTTTTGCTGCTTGGGTCTGCTATTTCAACAAAAACATAGTAATCTTGAAATGGGTCAAAAAGTGGTAATTTTCATACATAGAAATGTCCATATATGGACAAAAGTGTTCATATGCAGAGTAAGGGTTCATACATGATAAAATGACTTTATTGACTATTATGCAGTCATTAAAATTATAAATTGTAATTATGAAGATAAGAAAATTGAAATACTTATTATAAGTGACCAAGGCATGACACAATATTGTGGATACAACATGAGTAGAGCTTTGCAAAATATGTATAACAATGAAAACTGTGCATGTGTGCTAAGTT
>NW_011486207.1:4688-5005 GCF_000754665.1 Bison bison bison | reverse complement strand
ATTTTTAAATTTTTAAAATAAAATTGTCTGGAATAATTTTCAACCTTGAATTTGATGGTTAAGAAACTTCAAGTTGTTCATGTCTTCAACTGGCGCATTTCTGTAAACCACCCTATTTTTCTTTAACATATCATCTATTTATTCATTTTTGACCACACCATACAGCTTGTGAGGGCTTAGTTCCCCAACTAGGGATGAAACCCATGCCCCCTGTAGTGAAAGAGCTGAGTCTTAACCACTGAACCAGCAGGGAAATCTCTGCCTACTTTATTTTATTTTTTATTGAAGTATAGTTGATTTACAATATTATATTAGTT
>NW_011486207.1:0-758 GCF_000754665.1 Bison bison bison | reverse complement strand
GGACCAGATGCCATGATCTTCGTTTTCTGAATGTTGAGCTTTAAGCCAACTTTTTCACTCTCCTCTTTTATTTTCATCAGGAGGCTTTTTTAACTAAGGACTGGCACAGCCTAATTAATTAATTGATTGATTTTTTTAAAAAAGCAGCAGCAGCAATATGGATGCCTATTAAACACGCTGATCCTGGATCTAACCTGAGAGATTCTAATCGGCTACAACAGTGTAGTGACCTGAGTCTGGGAATTTAAGAAGCATCCCAAGCCATGAGAAACATTGTTATGAAGCCAGATTGATCTCCTGGGCAGCCCTGAGCTAAGAGTTACTCTGCCTCTAGCCCCTGGGCTTCCATGATAGCTCAGTTGGTAAAAAGTCTGCCTGCAATGCAGGAGACCCCTGTTCGATTCCTGGGCTTCTCTTTGGAATTGTTGGAATCATTGTTGGGCTTCTCTTGTGACTCAGCTGGTAAAGAATCCGTCTGCATTGCGGGAGACCTGGGTTTAATCCCTGGGTTGGGAAGATCCCCTGGAGAAGGGAAAGGCAACCCACTTTTGTATTCTGGCCTTGAGAATTCCATGGACTTATAGTCCATGGGGTCACAAAGAGTCAGACACAACCACGTGACTTTTATTTTCAGCCCCTGACCTCCTCTCATTCTAACTTCTGGTTTCCATGCTACAGAAAAGCCTACCAATCACATGGGGCCCATTTGGCAATAGCCTGCTCTCCTTTCCTCTTGGGAGAGCAAACTCTGCTCTTAC
>NW_011486206.1:4927-5895 GCF_000754665.1 Bison bison bison | reverse complement strand
CAGGCAGCACAGGGTAAAGGTCCCAGTCTCCATGTGGCAAAAGTTATTGATAATTCACCTGAGCAGTGTTGGACTGGGCCTAAGAAGCTGACGCAGCCAATAGAATTTGTCCCAGAAGATGAGATCCAGAGAAATCGTTTGTCAGAGGAGGAGATCCGAAAAATTCCTATGTTTTCTTCATATAATCCAGGGGAGCCAAACAAGGTATAGGCCAAACCAAGAAAAAAAATGGGTTGTTTTCATTTTTATTAACCTCTACTTAAAGTAATACTTTTGTATTAGCTTTGATTATACCAAAGAATCATGACATAGGCACAGTGACTGTGTTTTTCTTTGACCTTTACTATTAATTCTCTGCTATATAAGTAGCTCTGACTCTAAAAGTAGCCTATTTCCTATGATGTTCATTGTGGTTTTCTAACGTCATAAGCTATCCTTAGAATTTTATTTAAAAAACAAGAATTTTAAAGAAATCTTGATCAGACTCTAGTCCATGCCCACTAGAAACCCTAAACTAAAGAAAAACTCATAGGCCCACCATATCTAGTAGCCATGTGCCTGGTTGTGAGTAGGGTTTGCTATACCACATGAGTTTTCTCTTCAGAATGCTTCACCTGGCTTTCATATGACATATGACTTAAATTGCTGGTAGCTTAGCAGCAAAGTGAAAGCACAGGGCCTGTAAGCCTTGAGGAATTGGCGAATATCTAAGAAAAGTTGTAAATAATCCTCATTTGGTTGGTCAGATCATTATGTCATATTCATGGTATGTGTTACATCCAGAAGTGAAAATTTCATTATCATGTCACTAAAAAAAGCAACACAAGCCCCTGGAGCATATACTTGTGTTCAATTTAAAAAACAAACCAAGAAAAATAATGTTAAGCTTCTGGCTGTCCCTAAATTTTTAAAAAGGTGTTGTCAAGGATTATTAAGCTAGTTTCCTTTGAGTGATTACATTTCTAATA
>NW_011486206.1:1036-1394 GCF_000754665.1 Bison bison bison | reverse complement strand
CAGGGGTTGCCATTTCCTTCTCCAATGCGTGAAAGTGAAGTCGCTCAGTCCTGTCTGACCCTCAGCGACCCCATGGACCACAGCTTTCCAGGCTCCTCCATCCATGGGATTTTTCCAGGCAAGAGTACTGGAGCGGGGTGCCATTGCCTTCTCCGGTTAGTAGCTTGAAGACATGTCAATAGGAACCTTCCAAACTGAAATGCAAAGATTGAAAAAAAAGAGACTTTAAAAATGTAACAGAATATCCAAGGACAATTTCAAAAGGTGTATCATGCATATTATTGGAATAGTGGAAGAAGAAATGAGCAGAAGGGGAAAAAAAGAAATATTTGAAGTAAGAATGACTGAGAATTTTCTA
>NW_011486206.1:0-936 GCF_000754665.1 Bison bison bison | reverse complement strand
ATATTATGTTCAAACACAGAAAACTGAAGACCAAGAGAAAATCTTGGAAACCACCAGAGAAAAACTCTTTTACCAATAGAGAAATAAAGATAATAATTACATTGGATTTCTCCTCAGAAATCATGCAAGCAAGAAGAGATTGGAGTAAAATATTTAAAGTGATGAAAGGGAAAAATACCTACCTATAATTCAGTATCCAGGAAAAACAGTCATTCAAAAGTGGAGGAAAAATAAAGACTATCAAAGAAAAACTGAGGGAACTTATCACCAGGAGACCTGCCTTAGAAGAAATATTTCTGTTTAAAAGTTATCCAGAGAGAAGGAAAAATTATATATGTCAGAAAATAAGATCTCTATAAAGAAAGGAAGAGTGTAGGTGAAAGGATACATGAAGGTGAAATAGAATTTTTAATTTCCTATTTTTAAATGATCTGAAAGATAACTGTTCCAAGTAGTAATAGCAACATGATAGGTAATTAGAGGATATGAATAAGTGTAATGGATGGCAGGAAAGATAGAATGAAGTATGGAAAGAAGGAATTTTATTTGGTGTGTATAACTGTTACAGGATATCTCTACTATCTGTCAAGTGGTATCATATTATGTGATAGTGGACTTAGTTTTAAAGCTATATTACAAACTCTAAGGTATTTTACTAACAGTTATAAAAAGATATAATTGATACACTAAAAGAGAGCAGAAAATATCCATTCGCTACAGTCTTTTCCAGAAAATAGAAGCAAAAGAAATACTTTCTTACTGACTTTGAAACCAGCCTTAGGTTAATACCAAAATCAGATAAAGATATTACAGTAACGAAGGACCATGAACCAATATCTCTCTTGAGCATAGATGCAAAAGTCCTAAATAGAGTAGTCCCCTATTATCTTTGGGAGATACATTCCAAGACCCCCAGTGGATGCATGAAACCACAGA
>NW_011486205.1:17949-19418 GCF_000754665.1 Bison bison bison | reverse complement strand
ATTTTTTTTTCCAAACTGCTATCAAGACACTGGATCATAGTCAATTTCATCAACAATGAATTGAAAGGGGCCGCCTGAGCCAGAACTTCTACTGCCAAAGGGACCGGGGAGGATCGGCTACCAGCACTAGGAAGGGGTATGGTTTTCTGTCTTAGGATCAAATTTCTCCAAAGAGCCACTAGGATGGGAGTACTAACTCCATCCCATGCCCCATCCTGTCAGCCTGGGAGCCAGACTGTGTGTGTGTGTGTCTTCAGAGGAAATGACCCCTGAGGGTTCAGTCTCGGGTCTGGGCAAAATGTCCTGGATTCCAGGTGGGTTTCTTGGTTTCAACGCCCTGACCTGCTGGGAGCAACCATTACATGGAAACCATGGAGGCCTGACTTCTCACAGGTACAGAACTTCTTGTTTCAGTTTGGGTTTCTGCTTCCCACTCATGATCACGGCCCACACACCAGTAAGTCTGCAGGTGCTGCCCATGCTCCCAGTATCTCAGGGACACTGCCGGGCACCCTCACTGACCTTTCCAGCTGCAGGTTTTGGACCTACCACTTAGCAGTATGCTCACTGTGAGCTTCTTGCCCTCCCATCTGCGATGACTGTCCTTCCCTCTGCATACTGACGCCTCATTCTAATGTTCACTGCTTTGGCTGAAAGGAATATGAATAAGTTAGGAGCCTTCCACAGCACAAAAAAATTTGATCCCTGCCTTTAAATGTGTGTGCATGCACACACACACACAAACGTGTATGAGTATCTATCCTATGCTGGGCACTGTGTTAAGTACTTTACATGCATGATCTTATCGGGTTTCCCAGGTAGCGCTAGTGGTAAAGAACTTACCTGCCAATGCAGCAGACACAAGAGACATGGGTTCGATCCCTGGGTCAGGAAGATCCCCTGGAGGAGGGCATGGCAACCCACTCCAGTATTCTTGCCTAGAGAATCCCATGGACAGAGGAGCCTGGTGGTGGGCTACAGACCATGGGGTCACAAAGAGTCAGACACAACTCAGTGACTTAGCACACATGCACACATGCATGTTCTTATTTAAACTTTCTAAGATCGTTAGAGAGAAATACCACAAGCATATCCACTTTTCTTGGAAGAAACTGAAGCCTAGAGAGGTTAAGTCACTACCTTGGTCATACAGCTGGTAAGCAGTAAGCTAGCTGGTTTCCAAACTCAGACCAAGCTTTCACCTGCCTACCCTGCAGTACTCAGCCTAGCGCCAAATTTAAAGCCCCTCCCCCTGAAAACAGAGGCACAGGCGCAGCCACACTCGTCAGAGGATGGCCTATAACTGTTGCTCAAGGTACAGGCAGCGTGTGGGTCATTGATAAGGTTGGGGTGGAAGGTGCAGGATACTGCAAGCCCAGCTGACTCTTCACCCAGCGGCCCCAGTGCCATGTGACTCTCAGAAGCAGTGGAGTCATATAGAGCAGCTGTGTCCAAAAAGTCACCATCAT
>NW_011486205.1:12610-14817 GCF_000754665.1 Bison bison bison | reverse complement strand
TTAAACTGGGAGAACTCCGCAACTCATAAAATGTAAGCACCAGAACAGACCACCGAGCCAGCTTGGCCCTGCTGCTTTCATCTAATCCCCTTCTGTCAAGGGGGATAAAATCTCCTGTTTCTTAAATCCCTAGATGATTCTCACTCCCTGGAATACTGACCTTGTACAATAAAGCCTACATTCACATGAAACCAACTCACAAGAACCCTAGAGAGTGAAATCCATCTAAAGGGTTCAGGCAAATCCTAAGGTAAAGCAGCAAACTTGGCTTTATGAGATAAATCTTCTGCAACAGGACTGCGTTTTGTTTGTCTGTTTGTTTTTGTTTGTTTGGCCTTGCTGCATGGCTTGTGGGGTCTTACTTCCCCGACCAGGAATAGACTGGAATAAACTTCGCAATGAAAGCACAAAGTCCTAACCATTGGAGTGCCAGGGAAGTCCCAGAACTGGATTTAAAAGACTTCTGTTGGACTTTCCCGGTGATCCAGTGGATAAGATTCCACCTTTTTCCAGTAGTCATGTACGGGTGTGAGTTGGATGATGAAGAAGGCTGAGAGCCGAAAAACTGATGCTTTTGAACTGTGGTTCTGGAGAAGATTCTTGAGAATTCCTTGGACAGCAAGGAGATCAAACCAGTTCATCCTAAAGGAAGTCAACCCTGAATATTCATTGGAAGGACTGATGCTGAAGCTCCAATATTTTGGCCACCTGATGTGAAGTGCTGACTCATTAGAAAAGATCCTGATTCTGGGAAAGATTGCAGGCAAAAGGAGAAGGGGATGACAGAGGATGAGATGGTTGGATGGCATCACTGACTCAATGGATGAGTTTGAGCAAACTTTGGGAGATGGTGAAGGACAGGGAAGCTTGGCATGCTGCAGTCCATGGGGTCACAAAGAGTCAGACATGACTTAGCGACTGAATGACAATGCAGGGGGTACAGGTTCGGTCCCTGGTCAGGGAACTAAGATCCCACATGCTACAGGGTACAGCCAAAAATTAGAGGAAAAGAAAAAGTAAACCTAAAGATAAACTGTTGAGAATTCCTTGGCAGTCCAGTGGTTAGCCCTCTGAACTCTCAATGCTGAGGGCCCCAGTTCAATCCCTGGACAGGGAACTAAAAATCCCACAAGGCACATGGAAAAAAAAAAAGAAGACTTTTGTTAATAAAACCATGACTTACATTTATGCCTTTTGCTCTTTCAAAGGACTACTAAAGTTAATCCTTTTGAAAAGCTGTTACTACTCACCTCGTAATATATCTTTGGCATCAGTTCAGATTTTCAGTTCAAATTCTTAAATCTTTAAAATGCATCCACTCTAAGGGTCTGTGCTAAGGGCTGTGAGAGATGCATGGTCTCTGGCCTCAAAGAGTTTGTGTGCTCACTGAAGACACAGAGAACATAAATTGGGAGTTCAGGGCCCACAGAAGGGCTAACTCTTGAGAGTTGGTGCACTCAGTGTGGGCTCAGCACATCGGGCTGTCTCTACAGATGTAATGTGCTTTGTGGTGGCCTTTGAAAGCCCTCTGGTGTGCTGACAAAAGAGAGACACCCACCTGCCATCACCCTGGCACTGAGTTAGGAGTTGGCTGAAAATGTGAAGGTGAGGATATGAACAATGAGAGGCCACACTGGCCTCGAGAGGGAAAGAGACAGAACTAAGGCAGGAGACAGAAAAGAGAAAATAGCTTGAAAGAAATGCTAATACCCAGAAGGAGCAGGAAAGTTTGCTTGAAGATGACAAGGAAGTCCAGCTGGTCAAAGCCGCTGCTTAGAAGGAGCCCTGCGCACTGGGATTGAAATGGCAGGACCAGAAGAGACTCTACTGTGACTCCTTCCTTATATTCCTGCAGGGGATGGGAGGAGAGAACCATAACTTTCTCTCTGCCTGCTGTTAAAGTAGTCATTTACGAATCTGTAAAGCTTCTCAAGGAAAAGGTCATGTTTTATTCATTTCTGTAATCCAAAGGCTGACCACTGTTATCTTGCCCATAGTTGCTGCCCAAGAAATCCCTGCAGAAGAAGTGACTGAATAAATGGATAAATTTAGACCCTCCTATAAGGCTATGGTTTTTCCTGTGGTCATGTATGGATGTGAGAGTTGGACTGTGAAGAAGGCTGAGCGCCGAAGAATTGATGCTTTTGAACTGTGGTGTTGGAGAAGACTTTTGAGAGTCCCTTGGACTGCAAGGAGATCCAACCAGT
>NW_011486205.1:8985-9927 GCF_000754665.1 Bison bison bison | reverse complement strand
GGTGGGCTGCCATCTATGGGGTCACACAGAGTCGGACACGACTGAAGCGACTTAGCAGCAGCAGCAGGATACATGTATATGTATGGCTGAGTCTCTTTGCTGTCCACTTGAAACTATCACAGCACTGTTAATTGGCTATACTCCAATATAAAATAAAAGGTTGGAAAAAAACTAACCATCCCATATTTCAGGGTCTCTCACTTTCTGAGATGGCCCACACTCTGTGGAATGTGTTTCTCCCAAGGCCTCTCTCACTTTCTGAGACAGACCTCATTCTGTCTGTGGCATGTATATTGTTAAGTAAAACAAGTTTCATTTTACTATGGCTTGCTCTTGAATTCTTTCCTGCATGAAGCCAAGAACTCACAGTTCATGGCCCATCCCAGGGACTCACCTCAGACCTGGGATGTGACCATCCTTTTTTCCCACGCAACAAACCTCACTAATCTTAAGAGACCCATTTCCTTCAAGACTCTTCCTACATCTTCTCAACTTGACTGCATTTCTCACACCCCTGCCCCCCATATTTAACCTTATTTCTGTATCTGTCTTGCATGCTAGGAAGAAAAGAATGTGTACTGTTTGCATTTCCGCCCTCCATATAGAAGCCCTGACATATAGAAGGATCTCAGCATATTTCTTTGGAATAATATCAAACTTACAGAACTCATCACCATTTACATATAACTCAGCACACTCTTTTCTAAATTTCGTATTTTAGGATCCTTATGCCAGCCTCACATACATTGTTCCTATTCTGATGACCTAATTTCCAGTAGTCATGCACAGATAAGAGAGCTGGACCATAAGGAAGGCTGAGCACCTTTGATTGATGCTTTAGAACTGGGTGCTGGAGAAGACTCTTGAGAGTCCCTTGGACAGCAAGGAGATCAAACCATTCAGTCCTAAAGGAAATCAACTCTATATTCATTGGAAGGACTG
>NW_011486205.1:4826-5278 GCF_000754665.1 Bison bison bison | reverse complement strand
TGGAACCAGTCTTTTGTTTCATGTCCAGTTCTAACTGTTGCTTCCTGACCTGCATATAGGTTTCTCAAGAGGCAGGTCAGGTGGTCTGGTATTCCCATTTCTTGAAGAATTTTCCACAGTTTATTGTGATCCACACAGTCAAAGGCTTGTTGCTTACACTCTATTCCTTTTAAGAAAGAAGTCAGCTCATGGCATTCTTTGGTAAAAACCCTTACTTAGTAATAGCAAAAATCCTTTAAATGATCTTCACAGTCCTACATGGTTGACATCTTCCCACCAATCACTCTTATCTCACTGATCTTATTTTCTCTTACAGGTGTGCTCTACCCCTGTGGTCCCAATATTCACTCTGTACCAGACATACCAATCTCCTTACTAGTCTGTGAACAAGTTAGGTGCACTCCTTCCCTAGAGTTTTTGCTGTGCCTTCTGCTTGTCCCAGATATCAACAG
>NW_011486205.1:0-700 GCF_000754665.1 Bison bison bison | reverse complement strand
GGCTTTTTCTATTTGCAGCGAGTAGCAGTTGGCAGGGGAGTGGGGTGGGGGCACTACTCTTCATTGCTGTGAACAGACTTCTCATCACGGTGGCTTGTCTTGTTGTCAGAGAAGGGCTTCAGTAGTTGGGGCACATAGACTCAGTTGTTGCAGCTCCCGGGCTCTAGAACATGGGCTCAGTAGTTGTGGCACATGGGCTTAGTTGCCTCGTGGTGTGTGGTATCTTCTCAGGAGGGATCAAACCGATGTCCCCTGCATTGGCAGGCAGATTCTTAACCACTGTGCCACCAGGGAGTTCCTGCTGTCAAGTTTTTAAGGAGAAACATGCATACATATATGTGGGTGTATGGCACACAGATAGCTATGAAAGAGATTGAGGGTTCCAGCTCTGGAGTCAGAGAAGCTGGATTTGAATCCTAAGCCTTTCTTTGCCTCAGTAATCTCACCTGTAAAATATTATCTACCCAGAGTATTGTGGTGGCTCAGACAGTAAAGAATGTGCCTGCAATGTGGAAGACCTAGGTTTGAAGACCAAGGGAATGGCTCTATAAAACTTTAAAATAATAAATATGGGCTTCCCAGGTGGCTCAGTGATAAAGAATCCAGCTGCCAATGCAGGAGACTCGGATTCCATCCCTGGGTCGTGAAGAACCCTTGGATGGGGAGATAGCAACCCACTCCAGTATTCTTGCCTGGAAAA
>NW_011486204.1:4736-5072 GCF_000754665.1 Bison bison bison | reverse complement strand
TCACCTGTATCTCCCAGGACCAAGGGAAGAGCCTGATCCATAATCAGTGCCTTATAACTATCTACTGAATTGAACTCTGATAGATTCCTCCTATAGATTTTTAATTTTCTTATTATTTCAACTCCAATAAGCCTGGTTGATGAGCTTGTTCTGCTAGTTGACCACACTCTTCTGCTGCCTTCTGATATGATCTTACTGTGGACACCCCTGTCTAACTTATTCACCCTTTGCTTCCTTCTAGTACATTCACTGGAGAAGGCAATGGCACCCCACTCCAGTACTCTTGCCTGGAGAATCTCATGGATGGAGGAGCCTGGAAGGCTGCAGTCCATGGGG
>NW_011486204.1:0-805 GCF_000754665.1 Bison bison bison | reverse complement strand
GTGTTCTCCGAGAGTTTCCAAATATCTGGCCTTACCTTCAGTATACATGGATCAGCTGTGTTTGGAGACATTCCTGCCCAATGGAACTGCCACATGTTTGAATGACTGACTCACTGTGATTTCCCCAGTGACCATATCTATCTGTAGTCTCACTTCTTTAAGGAAACCGTTCTTTTTACCACTATCTTAGACTTCTGATTGGAAAATCGAAGCTCCTATCTGTTTTGCAGTCTTAGCCACAGTGACTGTTTAAGAGGTGGACACCTGATCTAGTCTGGGACTTAGGCCATGCCAATCCAGATATGTTCTCAGGTTTTATTTATTTTTTTAATGTTTATTGCAAGTAGGTAGAAGAGACCCTTTCCTCTTAGTCTGCTACATAGGTAGACAGCCCAGAGCAGTTAGCACTGGCCAGATTTCCAATTTGTGCATAATGAAGCTGATATGCAGAGAGAGAGAGCTAGGCATAAGAAGGAGTCTTGATAGCGTTCAAGTCAATGCTTTCAGCCTGTGTTCTAGCTTTCCTTAAGACCACGTCCACCTTGTTGAATGGATACTAGCCAATAAAAATTTGTCTTCTCTTAAGCTACTTGGCATTGGGTTTCCATCATTGCAATCAGAGTCCTGACTACTAAAAAAATAATTCAGAGGAAATAGGTATAGAGTTGAATTTGGGAAATGTCTTCATGGTCAAGTCTCTGCTAATGGATGTTTGTATCCCATCCCTTATCCCCACACAAATTTACTAGCTCTTGTTTTTTGACTTGGATTTTTAACTGTCCTTGAGTGTATCACCTGTATCTCC
>NW_011486203.1:4814-5428 GCF_000754665.1 Bison bison bison | reverse complement strand
TTTTTTTTTTTTTTTTTTGCCTTTTCATACTGTTCATGGGGTTCTCAAGGGAAGAATACTGAAGTGGTTCGCCATTCCCTTCTCCAGTGAACCACATTCTGTCAGAACTCTCCACCATGACCCGCCCGTCTTGAGTGGCCCCACGCGGCATGGCTCAGTTTCATTGAGTTAGACAAGGCTGTGGTCCATGTGATCAGTTTGGCTAGTTTTCTGTGATTGTAGTTTTCATTCTGTCTGCCCTCTGATGGATGAGGATAAGAGGCTTATGGAAGCTTCCTGGTGGGAGAGACTGACTGAGGGGGAAACTGGGTCCTGTTCTGATGGGGGGGCCGTGCTCAGTTCACTTCAGTTCAGTCACCCAGTCGTGTCCAACTCTTTGCGACCCCATGGACTGCAGCACACCAGGCTTCTCTCTCCATCACCAATTCCCAGAGCTTGCTCAAACTTATGCCCATCGAGTCGGTGATGCTATCCAATCATCTCATCCTCTGTTGTCCCCTTCTCCTCCTGCCTTCAATCTTTCCCAGAATCAGAGTTTTTTCCAGTGAGTCAGTTCTTCATATCAGGTGGCCAAACTATTGGAGTTTCAGCTTCAGCATCAGTCCTTCCAATGA
>NW_011486203.1:0-759 GCF_000754665.1 Bison bison bison | reverse complement strand
ATACAGATTTCTCAAGAGGCAGGTAGAACAACAGACTGGTTCCAAATAGGAAAAGGAGTACGTCAAGGCTGTATATTGTCACCCTGTTTATTTAACTTCTATGCAGAGTACATCATGAGAAATGCTGGGCTGGAAGAAGCACAAGCTGGAATCAAGATTGCCGGGAGAAATATCAATAACCTCAGATATGCAGATGACACCACCCTTATGGCAGAAAGTGAAGAGGAACTAAAAAGTCTCTTGATGAAAGTGAAAGAGGAGAGTGAAAAAGTTGGCTTAAAACTCGACATTCAGAAAACTAAGATCATGGCATCCGTCTCATCACTTCGTGGCAAATAGATGGGGAAACAGTGGAAACAATGAGAGACTTTATGTTTCTGGCTCCAAAATCACTGCAGGTGGTGACTGCAGCCATGAAATTAAAAGACACTTGCTTCTTGGAAGAAAAGTTATGACCAATATAGATAGCATATTAAAAAGCAGAGACATTACTTTACCAACAAAGGTCCATCTAGTCAAATCTATGGTTTTTCCAGTAGTCATGTGTGGATGTGAGAGTCGGACCATAAAGAAAGCTGAGCGCCGAAGAATTGATGCTTTTGAAGTGTGGTGTTGGAGAAGACTCTTGAGAGTCCCTTGGACTGCAAGGAGATCCAACCAGTCCATCCTAAGGGAAATCAGTCCTGAATATTCATTGGAAGGACTGATGCTGAAGCTGAAACTCCAATACTTTGGCCACCTGATGCGAAAAACTGACTC
>NW_011486202.1:4371-5242 GCF_000754665.1 Bison bison bison | reverse complement strand
ATCCCTCTCTCCTGTATAATGTCATGAACCTCCATCCATAGTTCAGCAGGCACTCTATCAGATCTAGTCCCTTAAATCTATTTCTCACTCCCACTATATAATCATAAGGGATATGATTTATATCATACCTGAATGGTCTAGTGGTTTTCCCTACTTTCTTCAATTTCAGTCTAAATTTGGAAATAAGGAGTTCATGATCTGAGCGACAGTCAGCTCCTGGTCTTATTTTTGTTGACTGTATAGAGCTTCTCCATCTTTGGCTGCAAAGAATATAATCAGTCTGATTTTGGTGTTGACCATCTGGTGATGTCCATGTGTAGAGTCTTCTCTTGTGTTCTTGGAAGAGGGTGTTTGCTATGACCAGTGCATTTTCTTGGCAAAACTCTATTAGTCTTTGCCCTGCTTCATTCTGTATTCCAAGGCCAAATTTGCCTGTTACTCCAGGTGTTTCTTGACTTCCTACTTTTACATTCAAGTCCCCTATAATGAAAAGGACATCTTTTTTGGGTATTAGTTCTAAAAGGTCTTGTAGGTCTTCATAGACTATGGGAAAGTAAGTGTTCTCATACTCTGCTAGTGATACTAGATTAGCAAACTTTTCTTAAGGTAATTCATCAATACAAATGAAAATCTTTACATATAATTTAACATTTACAGTTCTAGGTATTTATCCTAAGGAAAAAACTAAATACATACAAAAGGTTTAGGTACAGCATGTTCGTCATAGTATCACTTCATGAAAGTGAAAAACTGAAAATTTCAAATGTCAAAAAAAAGTTGATAAGTTAAATAAATGACAGGACATCTATAGAAATACTAGTGTATTTATTAATCATATACTAGAAATGACATTTAATAAGCTTTTGGAAGT
>NW_011486202.1:0-811 GCF_000754665.1 Bison bison bison | reverse complement strand
AAGGGGATGACAGAGGATGAGATGGTTGGATGGCATCATCGACTCGATGGACATGGGTTTGGATGAATTCCGGGAGTTGGTGATGGACAGGGAGGCCTGGTGTGCTGTAGTTTACGGGGTTGCAGATAGTTGGACACGACTGAGCGACTGAACTGAACTTAGAAGGCATAAGGGAGAATCTTCTATCCCTTGACTGTTGCAGCTTCTCTGCCTCTATGGTCACATTACCTCTTCTTTTTCTCTTTGTCATTAAATCTCTTTCTTCCTCTTATAAGGATATGTATGATTACATTTAGGGCCAACCAAATAATCCAGGATAATTTCCTTATCTTAAAATCCATAATTAGATCATATCTGATTATTTTTGTTGTTTTTTGTTGTTGTTGTTGTTTGGTTTTTGGCTATAAAGGTAACTTTCACAGGTTCCAGAGATTAGAATATGGGTATATTGGGGGAAGGGCTATTATCAACCTACCACACCACCCCTGTGAAGCAGGTAAAGATGATTATTTCCATTTTATAGATGATGAAAATACTGGCATAAAGAAGTTAAATCCCTTATAACAGGTTCCATGATGAGAGATGGGGCATGGCAGGGCTGGGGCAAGAATCCAGATCTCCAAACTCCTCTTCTTAATTAACTGCGGCCTGGAAGAATATATATCTATTTCCCCTTCCTCCAGAAAACGTAAGATACTGTGGAGCTTGGATAATCATGAGGAGTTAGGTATAGTTTCTAGGTTCGGGAGGAGTCTGGAAAAATCTCATATCATGCTGAAGTGTTTGGGGGTCAGGAAACATATAGAATCTC
>NW_011486201.1:4202-5632 GCF_000754665.1 Bison bison bison | reverse complement strand
TCTGATGGAGAAGGATAAGAGGCTTATGAAAGCTTCCTGATGGGAGAGACTGACTGTGGGGGAAACTCAGTCTTGGCATCACCGACTTGATGGACGTGAGTTTGAGTAAACTCTGTGAGTTGGTGATGGTCAGGGACGCCTGATGTGCTGCAGTCCATGGAGTCACAAAGAGTCAGACATGACTGAGCGACTGAACTGACTTGATTCCTCCACTTACTACATGATATTTAATCTTCTCCAGGGCAACCATCTCTCTGTTGTATCCACAGCAACCAGAGCAGGACGTGGAATAGAGTTCAAGAAAAATATACTGAATGGACGAGTAACTGCGGTTGTCCAATAGTCATTTCTGCAGTTATAGACACAGTCCATATCAGTGTGGTCCACGATGGTTTTCACAGAACAAGAGCAAATGCTTTAAAAATTTGTATGAATACAAAAAATGACCCCAAACGGCCAAAGCAATCTTGAGAAAGAGAAAAGGAGCTGGAAGAATAGGGCTTCCTGACTTCACACTATACTAGAAAGCTACAGCCGTCAAGACGATAGGGTACTGGCAGGAAAAGACAAAGCTAGAGCAATGGCTCGGAACAGAAAGCCCTGAGAATAACCCATGAATCTACAGTTGCTTAACCCATTGCGATGCAAGCAAGAACGTGCGGTGGACAACAGACAGTCTCTTCAGCAAATGGTGCTGGGAAAACTGGACAGCTACAGGTAACAAAATTAGAACACTTCCCAACACATACACAGAAATAAACTAAAAAGGGGGTAAAGACCCAAATGTCAGATTGGAGACTATAAAACTGCTAGAGGAAAACATAGGCAGGACCATCTTTCAGATAAGTCACAGCAATATTTTCTGGATCTGTCTCCTAGATTAATGGAAATAAAATGCAAAATAAAAAAGTTGGACCCCTGACTAAGCTTAAAAGCTTTTCAACAGCAAAGGAAACCATCAACAAAATGAAAGGAGAACCTACTGAATGGGAAGAAAGGTTTTCAAATGATATGACTGATAAGGGGTTGTGTGTATGTGTGTGTTAGCCGGTCAGTCGTATCTGATTCCGTGTGACCCCGTAGACTGTAGCCTGCCATGGTCCTCTGTCCTTGGAATTCTCCAGGCAAGAGTACTGGAGTGGGTTGCCATTCGCTTCTCCAAGGGGTCCTCCCGACCCAGGGATCGAAGCCAAGTATCCTGCACTGTAGGTAGATTCTTTACCATCTGAGCCACCAGGTTAATAGCCAACATACATAAACAGCTCATACAACTCAACATCGAAAAAATAAGCAATCAGATGTAAAAATGGAATGAAGAACATTTTCCAAAGAGGAACTGAAGATCTCCAACAGGCATATGAAAAGATGCCGTTCATTAGGTAAATGCAAATCAAGACTACAATGAGATATCTACGGAAAAGAAAGTGAAA
>NW_011486201.1:0-314 GCF_000754665.1 Bison bison bison | reverse complement strand
CTCAACATTCAGAAAACTAATATCATGGCATCCAGTACCATCACTCTATGGCAAAGAGAAGGGGAAAAAGTGAAAACAGTGACAGATTTTATTTTATTAAAAAGCAGAGACATCACTTTGTTGACAAAGATGCATATAGTCAAAGCTACGGTTTTTCCAGTGGTCGTGTATGGATGTGAGAGTTGGACCATAAAGCTGAGTGCCAAAGAACTTGCTTTTGAACTGTGGTGTTGGAGAAGATTCTTGAGAGTCCCTTGGACTGCAAGGAGGTCCAACCAGTCCATCCTAAGGGACATCAGTCCTGGGTGTTCATT
>NW_011486200.1:4887-5330 GCF_000754665.1 Bison bison bison | reverse complement strand
ATATTATATATTACATATGTATATGTATATTATATATGTATAATACATATACATACAATACATATACATACCCATTACATATGTGTGCATAGATATTATATATATTAATGTATTATACAATAATGAGATCACTATATTATTTCTTATTTTTCATCTGTAGATCTATTTAATTATGAAAAAAGCATATTCAAATGTTCAAGCAAAATGACATTGTTTTCAATTCTCCTGACATCTGTAATGATTTTTGCTCTAACTTCTATGTGATTTGATACATATATTGATTGTCAGAGAATCCCCAGATGGCTCAGCCAGTAAAGACTCTACCTGCAATGCAGGATACCTGGGTTTGATCCTTGGGTCAGGAAGATCCCCTGGAGAAGGGAATGGTTACCTGCTCCAGTATTCTTGCCTGGGAAATCCCATGGACAGAAGAGCTTAGTGGG
>NW_011486200.1:0-614 GCF_000754665.1 Bison bison bison | reverse complement strand
TTCACTTTTCACTTTCATGCATTGGAGAAGGAAATGGCAACCCACTCCAGTGTTCTTGCCTAGAGAATCCCAGGGATGGGGGATCCCGGTGGGCTGCCATCTATGGGGTCGCACAGAGTCGGACACAACTGAAGTGACTTAGCAGCAGCAGCAGCAGCATCTTCCATCGTAGGTAAATGCCCTTGGGTGGACCTTAATTTTTATAGTCTCCTTTCTGGGTTTGTTTTTTCTCCTGAGTATTGGCTCCAAAATTCTTCACTGCCCCATTAGTACTGCAATGACCTAAAGAAAAAAAAAAAAAATGTTATCCAGAGCTTTTAGCTGTTCCCAGCATTATTGCTGGTCTTAACTACCTGATCTGCTTTATTAAAAGGAGAAATAGACGTTTTTCCTTTTGTATTTGCTTATTGTATATTTCAATTCTAGAAGCCCTTTCCTTTTGTAAATTTGCTTGATCTATTTATGATTTCTTATTTCCTGACAACTACAAACTTATGTGTTATATTGTATAATAACAATAGTTGTCTTATAATATCTGATTATTCCAACATAGAAGTTTATTTTGTTTATTCCTCTTCACGACAACTTACATGTTAGGTTATCCTTGATTCAGT
>NW_011486199.1:15010-16918 GCF_000754665.1 Bison bison bison | reverse complement strand
AGGGTTCTCAGAATAGTCACATGATATTTTTGATTGTATCTCATTGGCCAGAACTTATCTACATGGTTACTCCTCGCTGTTGAGTTGGGAAATGGAGTCTATTCGGGGTGGCTGTGTGCCCAGCTGGTATTCTTAGCACAGAGAAAGGATACTGTGGGCTGAGAAGCAGACTCTGCCAAACTTATTAATTAAAACATTTTCTGCAGACAGATTTACTCACTAATTTACCTCCTCTGGCTGTAGAAAAAAAAAAAATTAATGGTCTAAAAATACGGCAAAAATTTCTGACACTTTTTGTAGTTCTTTAACTCACATCAGTTTCCTTTGGCAATTTCTCAAGGCAGACAATTTGGTGGCGGAACCATATTGAAGGGTGTACAAATTATACGATAAAATGAATTATTGTTTGCGGTAAGTAAGAAAGTTATGCCACACTTTATTTGGTTTCAGGATTTCAGTGATCACAGCTATATGGGTGTATTACAAAAATACCCAGAGAGAGGGGTCAGCGCCAGCTAGGGGTGTTTTTAAAATTTCCATATAAGGCTGCTGTTTACTTTGGTAGGAACTTGTGGAAACTTGCGTCAACCGGCCTAGGTATTTCTATTTATTCCAGCGGTATTTTGGACCCTCTAATAGACTGGGGTTGTGGACAGCCGCCCAGCTGGCCTGCCCAGCTAGCTTGGTGTCTGAGGATGCTAGGAGGCACTTAGCAATTTAGAGAAGACCTGGGCCGTATCTGAAATGTATGGCCTTGGCCTCATGGTTACTCAATAGGTGAACTCTGCCTCTGGATATGACACAAACCCTGATATTCATCCAAGAGACTGGATAAAGTTCCTCAGGCTGGAGTAACAAATCACGACACAGTGGGTGGCTTGAACTACAGAAATGTATCGTCTCACAGTATTTGGAGGCTAGAAGTCCAAGATCAAGGTCAGCAGGGCTGTGTTCTCTCTGAAGAGGTAGGGAAGGGTCTGTTCCTGGCTGCTCAGCTTCTGATAGTTCCTTGGAGTGTGGCAGCATAACTCCAGTCTTCACATGTTGTTATGTGTCCAGATTTCCCCTTTTTATAAGGACACCAGTCATATTAGATTTTTATGGTTGTTGTTCAGTCTCTGAGTCATGTCCAACTCTTTGCAACCCCATGGACTGCAGCACACCAGGCCTCCCTGTCCTTCACCATCTCCTGGAGTTTGCTCAAACTCATATCCATGGAGTTGATGATGCCATCCAACCATCTCATTTGGATTAGGGTCTACCCTATTCCAGTATGACCTTACCTTAATTGATTACATTTACAATGACTATTTCCAAATATAGTCTTGTTATGAGGTACTGGAGATTAGAAACTTCAATATATGAATTTAGGGGGAGGGGGACACAAGTCAGTCCATAGCAAAGACATCCACACGTGAGACGATTGTGTGTGTGTGTGTTGTCTCTGCAAACCCTGACCTAAATGGTCCTGAATTTTGGGCTGGGAGGGTGGTTTCCACCAGTGATAAAAGATGGTGGCTGGGAAAGTGGTTCACAGGGAGGCCTTTGGTTCTTTCCCTACAAAGCAAAGGCGACTGGAGTCTAGGAAGAGTCTGAAGTTGGACAACCACATACAGTATGTAGAGCAGGGCCGTTCCCATCTACTGAAACAGGCATCTCTCTGGAGGGAGTTTGAGTTTGAGCTGGTTATAATACAGTGGAGCAGAATGTTTGTAGCTATATCCAATGCTTTCAGTTCTAATAACAAAAAAACTCACTCAAAATGGCCTGGGCAAGAGGAGGATGATCATCTCCCATGACTGAGAAATCTAGAGGCAGAATCATTCCTGGGGTGGTTAATTGGCTGCTCATTGGTGGCATCAAAGACCCAGGTCCCTCCACTTTTCTGCTCTGTCTTCCTCAGCATGC
>NW_011486199.1:10052-12602 GCF_000754665.1 Bison bison bison | reverse complement strand
CACACATACAATGGAATACTACTCAGCCATAAAAAGAATGAAATAATACCATTTGCAGCAACATGGATGGACCTAGAGATGGTCATACTGAGTGAAGTAAGTCAGAGAAGGAGAAATGTCATGTGACAACCTTTATATGTGGACTCTAAAAAGAAAATATACAAATGAACTTACAAAACAGAAAGACACTCACAGACTTAGAGAACCAACTTAAGGTTGCCTGTAAACACTACTATATTTAAAATAGATAACCAACAAGGACTTCCTGTATAGCTCATGGAATTCTGCTCAATGTTATGTGGCAGCCTGATGGGAGGGGGGTTTGGGGGAGAATAGATACGTGTATATGTATGGCTGAGTCCCTTTGCTGTTCACCTGAAATAATCACAACATTGTCAATTGGCTGTACCCCAATACAAAATATAAAGTTAAAAAAATGGTTCTTGTGAGGATGGAACTGATAATACTTCTAAGAGTCTAGGGGGTGCATCTGGGACTCAAAACATCCCATCTCCATTCCATTTCCATGCAGGGTTACCTACTTCCAATGATCAAAATCTGTATCTCCTCACTTGAGGGCTTTCTTCAGACACTAGAGTGCTCTCTGTCTGTGTGCACAGCACCCGGAAGTGCGAGAGAATAAGTGTTCCCCAGAACTGCACACAAGCAAGGATGGATAGGAGTCCGTGTGTAAGGACCCACCTCTCTGCCCTCAGATGGGAGCGCTCTGAGGTGCATGCTCCATACTGCCCCCAGAGGTCCCCTGCAGGACCGAGTTTCAGTTCCCTGCAGCGTTAATGTGCTTGAGAACTCACCCTTGCTTGGTTCCTTCCTTCCCCATCTCATGTCCTTGCTCCCCTCTCAGTGTTCCCAGAGACCGTCCCCCCATAAAACACGAGCACAGAAATCCTTATCTCAGAGTCTGTTTCTGGGACAACTAGGCATTTTCCTCTAGCGGTTCCCCTCCACTTCTGGTGGTACTCATTCTCAAACTACCTGTGACTGTATCAGACTTGACTTCTATAAAATGATACTTACTCTCTTCTCCATCAAACTAGGCTGTTCTCCCATTTTCCCTGCGTCTCACAGTAGTCACATCATTTCCCCCAGTCATTCAAGGCAGATATGTGGGCTTATCCCACCATATCCAGTTGTTATCGTCAACAAATATTTATTGACCTCTTTTAGTGGGAGAACTACTCTGTGCTACTCCTCCCAACCATGACTGTCTTTGCTTAGAGATTCCCCTTCTCTCCTCCTTCATGCCCTCCTCACCTCACACCAGTCTACCGGCCTTGCTATTGATCCAGAGGAGACTTCTATTGACTCTTTATCACTCCTTGTCTTTGCTCAATGCCCATCCACCACTCCCCACTGGCTGCTGGACAAAGTTGAAGCTCTACTATTGGGTAGAGAAGGGCCCTGAACCTCCTTGTCTCGGTATGAACCCCCTGACCTAGCCCAATTGCCCCACCCTTCATTGCACCCTAGAGTCATTGGAGCTTCCCATGGCCATGTCTTTGCTTGTATCAAATCCAACCTGTACCTTAGAGTTTGGATTAAATCCCACTTCCTTTGTTGTAGCCCATCCCCACTGAGAAGGCGGCCCTTCTGTGATTCCTACGGAATCAGTAGAATTGGAAACACTCAGCCATGTTTATTCAATAAAGCACTATGAGCCAGGCTCCCTGCTCATTTCCCTTGGGGATATACTGATGAACAAAATAAGCATGGGCCCTGCCCTCATGAAGTTCACAGGACAGCGGGGGAGGAAACATAAATAAAATAATCACAGCAATGTAAAATTATAAATCAGGTTAAGGACTATAAAGAATTGACAAGGTGTGTCAGAAAACCAAATGAGGTGGAAGCTGATTTGAATGCGAGGTACTGGATGCTCAGATGAGATCCTCTCAACATGAAGTATGACTAGGAATTAGCTAGAAGGAGAGTAGAAAATAGTCCAGGTAGAATAAGCATTTTATAAGAAGACTTGAAACCTTTGAGGCACTAAAAAAGATCAGTGGGGCTAGAAATGGGTGATCAAAAGGTCAATATAAAGGGAGATGGGGCTGGAAGGATTGTCAAGGGCCAAATCATCCAGGGTCTTATGGACTGTACTAGTCAGGTTTCTGCTGCATAAATGCGGCATAACAAACAGCCTCCCAAATCTCCATGGCTTACAGTATCAAGTATTTATTTTCTGATCATAGGTCTTATGATTGCCTGTAGTTCAGTGGGGCTCTGCTGTGGCTCTGCAGGTCCTGGTTTTGGGTTTGGCTCAGAACTGGGGGCTCAGACTGTAAAGAATCTGCCTGCAATGCAGGATACCCAGGTTCAATCCCTGAATTGGGAAGATCCCCTTGAGAAGAAGTGGCAACCCACTCCAGTATTCTTGCCTGGAGAATTCCATGGACAGAGGAGCCTGGTGGGCTACAGTCCATGGGTTTGCAAAGAGCTGGGTGTGACTGAGTGACTAAACACTTAACACTTAACAGGACAGCTCCATGTTTCTCTCTTTTGGGGACCAAGGATAAGGGAGAAACAGGT